>NW_011335383.1:0-4719 GCF_000735185.1 Notothenia coriiceps | reverse complement strand
GTGATGTGATGCCATGATTTGGTGTGGGTGAGGAGTCTGGCGGCTGCGTTCTGGACACGCTGGAGTCTGTTGAGGGATGTTGTGCTGATGCCGAAGAGGAGTGAGTTGCAATAGTCAAGGCGGGAGGAGATGAATTCGTGATTTAGTCGCTCTTCTGTGGGGTGGGTGAGCGAGGGTCGGAGTTTGTCATCTTGCGGATATAGATGAGTTGTTCCAAAGCCTCAGTCACCTTAATTCATGTAATAAAAACATCTCAGGTCAGTAACACTCAAAGCTAAATGTGCAATACCATGTTCAGCTATGTTACTATTTATAATGTTATTGTTGTTAAATCAGAAGATGTACATATTGGAATGATTTCTTAACTTACAGTAGGTTATTTTTTACAATGTGTGTTGGAAGGATTTATTAAATTACAATGAATATTGTCATTGTTGAAGGCTTTTAGAGAAGGGTGAACTATAAGCCTGAATTACATAACATTTTATACCTAAAAACATAAAAGCCACAATAAATAAATCACAATTATTCTAGTTATTTTTACCTCCCGTATTGCTTTCAACCCACCAGCTTTTATGGTGTTGTTACGTCACTAACTGTAAGCTTGTCACATACAGTCTATGGTCACTCAGAGTAACCTACTGTTAATTTAGCTGCTGGAGAAGAAAGATCAGGGGGGAGGGGGGGAGAGAGCTGTGGTTGATGGGCCATTAGTTGTGTAAATACACAGCTGAGAGCTGCCGTTTCATTCAGACTGTTTAAAAAACTGTAACAACGGACTATTTTCTAGCGGATGACATGTACAATTTAAATCAATACATACAACTATTTTTTAAATCAATAAAAACATTTTCTAAATCCATAAAAGCATTTGCCGACGAGGCTCCATTAAAATATAAATATATTTGGTGAATTACTGAGTTTAGGCACGTTAATAACGTTTTAATGAAGTTGAATACAGTATATTCATATGTGTCAGTGATTTCATGTCAATTCGGCGAACATAAACATAAATGATCGTGGTGAAGATGATGATTAAATTAGGATTATAAATCGAGAGCCGGGCTGCATTTCCTCCCGTTCGTTTTTTCGAATAACAAAATTATTTTGTTAAATAACAACATGGTGATGTTTTGTAAATGATTACATGTCTCTTATTTAGCACAGTAGTATGATATCCGTCACATATGGATCTTAACAAAGTTCCGCTGTACATCCAGCATACTGTATCTCACTTTATTTCACATGAGCTCCAGTGTGGAACCCCACTGCACCCCCTGGTGGATCAATGATCCATTGCAGCTGGCTTCATTATAATTACATTTATCTATCACGGAGGCGGTCTCAAGTCAAGCTGGAGGCTTTCCCTTGAGCGAGGGCAGATCACGTACCAACCACGCCCCTCGCGTTTCGAACTGTCTGAAATGAATCGCTACATCTGTATGGCTGATAAGCAAACTTCAACATGCCTGATTATATATTGCTCAACCTTGAATCTTGAACTGTATTAAACTGTATATACACATACAAAAAAAACATTACGTTCGTATAATCATTTTGATGTAATGGAAAAAAATCAGCTTGAAAAAAGTTTGTCGGTTGTATCCAAGTTTGGGGCATATCTGTGTCGTCTAAAGGATTTTCCCATTGTATTTTCTGTATATTGCAGAAATTAAGCTTTGTGGCCAACAAACATTAATGATATTAAACACGTTTTTGTTCAGTATAATCTCCACATATAAACCACTTGGTAATTCTTGAAGTGTAAATGAAATCAGCAAAAGTACGTACGCACGTATACTGTATACTGACATATTTTATGGCAAAGAACAAAACATGAAAATCTCTTCAGCTTGTGCTCTTGATATCAAAAGGTTTGCTCACTGGCCTGTGAAATAACGGAAGAACTTCCATAATTAATTTTATAATTATAGTAAAAATTACAATATAAATGGGCTACACCACATACCAACAGACTTCATGATCTTATTTATTGCTGTAAAAAACTAGTCCTCTGCTATTTAAATTAAGTTGGACAGCAAAATCCCCTCAGGATTCAGGTATAGCAGGGGCAAATAATATTTCACTACTTATACAGTAGTACTTGAATCACAGTTTTAACCCTGGCCATGAACTGTCTATATACCTGTTCTCAACTTCAGCCTTTCTGTTTAATGACTCAGGTACTTGTTCTTTCCCACATCAGTGAAGCATTAAATGCCTCAAGACAGAAAAAAGAAAGATGGCATTTGCCCAGCTCTCGGAAACACTCCCGGGAAATAACATGTTCCACTCTGCTTAAGTTTGATTGTTTTTGTCCCCAAAATGTTGTGGGTGGGAGTAATTTCCATTTTGGTTCCAGAGAAGCCAGTGGTTCATTTGTGGGTTTTTAGTTCTTGTGGTGTTTTCAGTGTTGATCTTTTATAATGAAATACTTAATTGTAGGTGCTTGCTTTGGATCTGTTAAGAAGAAATCCATAATTCAGGCAGATTGGCTTTGGTAAAGATGTTTGCTCCGTGCTCTTTTTGAACCCGTTTATCTTCTTGGCAGGAAAAGTGTGGGGAGTTTTTACATTGTGGTAGCTCAAGGGAAAGTAGGGTTAGGGTTCTACAACCCCCACCCCACAAGTTGTCAAAAATATTTCACAAGCACATGAATAACATACATTTGACTCACACACTTTTTTATTGAATGAATAAATGCCCAATGCCAATTTACA
The DNA here is from genome assembly GCF_000735185.1 of Notothenia coriiceps. NCBI lineage: Eukaryota > Metazoa > Chordata > Actinopteri > Perciformes > Nototheniidae > Notothenia > Notothenia coriiceps. The sequence continues at coordinate 1,999 of NW_011335383.1, read as the reverse complement.
GTGTTGATGCAAAAAGTGCATTGCTTAATTTACTACAGCTGCCTGACTCCATTCGAAATGGACCACATGGTTTTGAAATGCTAAAACAACCAATATTAAACCCACTATATCTTTGGCCAACCACAGGCTGTGATCCTGACTATGTGGTAATAATGATAACTGCAGTCTATTTTACCGTTGTCTTAATTAAACAAGGACCATGCATGCAAATACATTAATCCCAAAAATATTTGTTATGCCAGATTCAGCTATTATCAAATTTCCATTTGTTAGACAGGTACACACACAACCAACACACATATAAAACATTAGAACACTGGAGCCCCCAAGGAACTGTGCTGTCACCGTTGTTCACCCCCAACTTCTGCATGTGGCGCATTTCAGAACTTTTAGGCCTTTAAAAGTGATGGGTAATTGATTGAAACGTCTCTTTCCCAATGTAAGTCAATGGTAAAAAGTATTTTTGGGATCACTGACATCATGAAGGGACACATACGTTGTAGTACCGCTGTTTGGCCGCTAAGGAAACTTGCTTTACTGTCCGGCACACTTCCTTGGGGCTTGCTCCCACCCCCTCCATTCAGAGCTAGAGAAGATGAGGAGCATGTTCAGCCAAAGACGCATCCCTCCTCGGCACACCACAAAGCACCTCAGACACTCCTTAAATTCCTAAAAACCTGCACTGTATGAGAAAACATTTCATAACATTAACACAACATATTCAAGGTGGTTTTAAATAACATATCCGTATTTATTTATTTCTCCAAGTTATGCTTTTGACTGAGGAGTCTAAAAAAGGCATTTGTTTAATCATTTTAAGATTGGCTTTAATCAATGTTTGAAAATGAATTCTTCATATATGATAAATGAGAGGTAACATTTTATTTATGGTATTATTTCCACATGTGTCTCTCCATTCTTCCTTCTGCCAACGCTCAAAAAATGGCGTACGCCAGTTTCTACGCAATGTTTGCGATTTATAAAATACTAACTTGACGGGAAAATGTGCGGTCCTCCACGCAAACTCTAATCCATGCGTACGCACTAAGCACAACAACGGGAGAGACGAGAAACTGCGACAACAATATTACAATTCATTTAAACAAAGCTCACATTACACTGACATTTATTATGACAAGACTGGTTGCTCAATATTCTTTTCTTTTGGGACATGTAAAAAAAAGTCAACGTCTCCATGTTTTAAACTCAGTTTAGGCTGAGCTTCTAATCTTTAGTCACTCTAAGGTGACCGTATAATAAAACACGGGACCTCTGCAGTGCCTACATCTGTATCTGCCTGCATTGCTGCCCTTCCCATCTCTGCCTGATTATCTATTCATTTCCATCCCCTCCTTTCATTCTGTCTGCAATTCTCTTACCCCTGTCTCTCTTTCCATTTAAATCAACCGAGGGTCAGAGCGGTTTAGTTGAATACCACTTTAGGCCCCGGCCCCAAGAGGACGCATACGGCTAAACGCATAGGATTAACGCAAACGCAATCGCAAAAAAGCTTCCGTCCACACGCAATATTCACCGGATAGTGTCTGTCCACACAAGACAGCTCCGTTTAGCTCCAACCGCTGGAGAAGCTGCAGTACATATGCAGGAGCCTGTACGTGGCGCTGTAACTTCCTCCACAAAAGCAGCGAAGAAGCATGGTTATCATGGTTGCCCTTCTGTTTATTCTCCGCGGTGGAGGCCGAGGGAACCGGGCAGAGTTTTTCGCCAGTCAACGTGTATTAAAGTTTTAATCTTCCGGACAAAATTATAAAAGTGCCGGTCAAAGGTCTTCTTGGCTATTTATTGAGCTTTAAAACAAATGAATAATGACTCTATATAATTATAGTAATATAATACACGGAGCCTCTCTTTTTCCTCCCTCTCTTCTGACAGCGTCAGTGTCTGTCTCATGCAGCAGCTGATCCAGTAATGAGTGACCCGACAGTAAAAATAAACATATTTATAACTAGTTTAGGTAGTTTGAGAGGTAATTAAAATA
>NW_011335382.1:0-2546 GCF_000735185.1 Notothenia coriiceps | reverse complement strand
GTTACTGGTGTTGAAGTCATAGAGAAGTCACGAGTCACTGGTGTTGAAGTCATAGAGAAGTCACGAATCACTGGTGTTGAAGTCATAGAGAAGTCACGAGTCACTGGTGTTGAAGTCATAGAGAAGTCACGAGTCACTGGTGTTGAAGTCATAGAGAAGTCACGAGTCATTGGCGTTGAAGTCACGAGTCACTGGTGTTGAAGTCATAGACAAGTCACGAGTCACTGGTGTTGAAGTCACAGAGAAGTCACAAGGCTTGGTGTTGAAGTCATAGAGAAGTCACGAGTCGTTGGTGTTGAAGTCATAGAGAAGTCACGAGTCGCTGGTGTTGAAGTCATAGAGAAGTCACTGGTGTTGAAGTCACAGAGAAGTCACTGGTGTTGAAGTCATAGAGAAGTCACGAGTCACTGGTGTTGAAGTCACGAGTCACTGGTGTTGAAGTCATAGAGAAGTCACGAGTCACTGGTGTTGAAGTCATAGAGAAGTCATGAGTCACTGGTGTTGAAGTCACAAGTCACTGGTTTTGAAGTCATAGAGAAGTCACGAGTCGTTGGTGTTGAAGTCACAAGTCACTGGTGTTGAAGTCATAGAGAAGTCACGAGTCACTGGTGTTGAAGTCATAGAGAAGTCACGAGTCACTGGTGTTGAAGTCATAGAGAAGTCACGAGTCACTGGTGTTGAAGTCATAGAGAAGTCACGAGTCACTGGTGTTGAAGTCATAGAGAAGTCACGAGTCACTGGTGTTGAAGTCATAGAGAAGTCACGAGTCACTGGTGTTGAAGTCATAGAGAAGTCACGAGTCACTGGTGTTGAAGTCATAGAGAAGTCACGAGTCACTGGTGTTGAAGTCATAGAGAAGTCACGAGTCACTGGTGTTGAAGTCATAGAGAAGTCACGAGTCACTGGTGTTGAAGTCATAGAGAAGTCAAGAGTCACTGGTGTTGAAGTCATAGAGAAGTCACTGGTGTTGAAGTCATAGACGAGTCACTGGTGTTGAAGTCATAGAGAAGTCACAAGTCCTTGGTGTTGAAGTGATAGAGAAGTCACGAGTCACTGGTGTTGAAGTCATAGAGAAGTCACGAGTTACTGGTGTTGAAGTCGTAGAGAAGTCACGAGTCACTGGTGTTGAAGTCATAGAGAAGTCAAGAGTCACTGGTGTTGAAGTCATTGAAAAATCAGGAGTCAGATCAGGACTTTGACGTTTGTTCTGCCTAGTTACTGATGACAGGTTTTTTGTAACATGTCACTGCATTGGTCCATCCAGGATTGGTGAAGATGTCGCCATGGCAACAGAAGGGGCATACTCTGGGAAACACTTCAGGATGGGTTTCATGACGATGCCGGCTAAACAGGAGCGCTTGCTCCTCCCTAGCCAGGGCTTCACTGTCCGATCCCAGTCCCTGCACTCGGTGGGCGGGGGGGACGAGGACTCCAATCCCAACAGGAAACAACCCCCCCCAAAACCCAGGAGAGACCCAAACACCAAACTGAGCGGAAGCTCCGAGGCGGTGAACGGGGGGGCAGGAGCCAGGACTGAAGATCCGGAGAGCCGAGAGACTCCTGAGCCGGCCGAGGGTGAGACGTAACCACTGATGGACAGGAAGGAGGTTCTATGTCTCTGTTCTGTTCCTGGTGAATCAGAACAGAGACATAGTACATAGATCTGGCACTTTTAGAGGGTTCTGGAAAAGGGTTACTCTGATATTTAAACAAATATCGAGATTTATGTATCCATCATTTCTATGTAGAATCAGAGACCCATTACATTACATAGCATTAGCTGACGCTTTTATCCAAAGTGACTCACAATAAGTGCCATAAACCATAAAGATTCAAACTCAAGGGAACAAGAACAGTGCTGACATATTCACTTCAAATAAGCATTATCACTGTAAGTGCTCCTGTATCAGGTAAACTCTTCAAAACATTGTTTTCGTTTATTCTGCAAGGTATAAGCGAAACAGGTGGGTCTTCAGTTGACGAAAGACATGTAGAGTCTCCGCTGTTCTTATATCAGTGGGAAGGTCGTGCTACCATTTGGGAGCAAGGATAGCAAACAGGCGTGTCTTTGTTGAGGTGTACATGGTCCCACTTCGCATTGGGATAGTAGAGTGGCTGACCCTGAGCGTAGTGCACTTGCTTGAGTGTATGGTTTAACCAAGGCCTGAATGTAGGAAGGAGCTGATCCCTTCACAGCTCGGTAGGCCAGCGCCAGTGGATGGGGCGAAGGGGGGGGGGGGGTGTAGTGTTGGAGAACTGGGGGGGACTGAAGACCAGTCTGGCTGCTGCATTCGGTTTGTAGGTAGACCAGCCAGGAGGGAGTAACAGTAGTCAAGGCGTGAGGTGGCCAGAGCCTGGACGAGGACCAAGATGTGAGCAGGGAGAGTGCAGAGCCTGAGACTCCAAGTTCTTCAATCAATCAATCAATCAATCAATCAATCAATGTTTATTTATATAGCCCAATATCACAAATGTTACATTTGTCTCAGTGGACTTCACAGTTTGTACAGAATATCAGTATGATAATACGACACCCTCTGTCCTTA
>NW_011335381.1:11839-12093 GCF_000735185.1 Notothenia coriiceps | reverse complement strand
TTTGTGTGTATTGTGTTTGTTTCCCGGGGAAAACACCGGCTGTTGTTATGCCTGCTGTGACGTCAAGTTACTCCGTTCTCCGCTTGTAATTATGCCGTTACAAACTTCAAAGTTGTATTTATCATCTGAATTTGCCGAAACAAGTTTCATATTCTGAAAGCCAAGACTTTGTTTATTTAACTTTTTTTTTTAAAACACCCGAAATAAAAAAATAAAAAAATTTAATTTTTTTTTTTTTTTTTTTTTTTTAATTG
>NW_011335381.1:0-11794 GCF_000735185.1 Notothenia coriiceps | reverse complement strand
TGTAGGGGATGCATATTCCATTTGCCCATTGGTGGCGTCTACCTGAGGACATGTTATCTAAAAATACAAAACAAGAAAATAACCATTAGCCATGGTGACAAAATGTTTCTCCTATTTATGGCCTGTTACTATTGGCAACAACAAGGCATTTTAAATGCATGGCTTTTTAGCAAGTGACTGTAATGTGGAAAGAGGAATTTCTATCATGCTGCTGTTAGCATTAGGTTTCAAGTATTGATGTAACTATGCAGCCTCACAGAGCCACTGGCTGTAAACCTAAAAAATATGTTGTTTCCATAACCTGGACACAACTCTTTTATTAACGAATATTTGAGGGTAGTCTGGATTTTAGCCTTAGTCTTCTATTGCTTTTTAACTCATTTAACACAGTAGTGTTTATGGACTGAAACTAAACAGAACAGGTTTCCACTAACCAATTACAAACCATTCCCCTTTGGCACTTTCCCTCACTAATTACAAACACAACTAACGGTTAACAAGCCTTTCATAGCGTGTGAGGTCTTGTACAAAGCCTTTTGTCTAACCTGTTTATTCTCGGCCCAACACACATCCCCTCGACTAAATCTTCACTGTACTGCAGCGATTAAAAGGAGGCCTACTTCCGAGACATGATAGGCGAAGACAGAAAACATGGAGCAAAGCAAAACATTTAGCATTCATCTTCCGATCCCAATTTGTCATGGTAAGAGGGAGCGGGAGAAAGAAAGGGTGCGCCGGCAGCAGGCTGTAAAGTGAACGGGTGAAAGGAAGCAAGGGGGATCTGTTTGCCTGTGACATGCTGACTAGTTGTGTCAGAAATCACTGTTGTTGTAATTGGTCCTGATTACCAAACTGTTACGGGAAAGCAAGAGAACAACTTAGAGAAGCTGTTGTGTCGGTGGGAAAGAAAGAGTGTCTTGAAAAAGATGAGACATACAGTAGAGATCCATTATTTACATTAAGCTCCATTAAAAAAAACAACTCTGAGTCTCTTGAAGGAAGAAAGGTAATTATTAATAACTGCAGATTCATCTAAAATTCAACAAAGCCACTGACCCATGCAGTGCAGCTCTGTTGTGAGGCTCTTCATGAGAGAAAAACCTAACAACCTTTTTCTTTTTTCACCCTTAAAGGAAGAAGACAGCACAACGAAACATTTCTTCCTTTCTGTATGCAACGTCGATTTCATATCAGGGAGTTCACAGGTTGATGGCGATATGATTCCACACATGATTACCTTTGGCTGTTTGAGTGAGAGCCCATGGCTGCAGATCAAGATGAAGCAGTGATGGGTGGTCTTCAGTGAGTGTTGGTGGCTGATAAGGTGACACGACGTGGTGCCCTTAGGAGCTTCATCTCTACTGCCTCTTCCCCTTCTACACACACACTCGCACAAACACTCCCACCCACTCCTTGCTTATCTCTGAGGAGCAAGAGCCTCCCTCTCCAAGCGCACAATCGTTCTGCCTCTCTTTATCTCCTCACACTCATTTATTTGGGAGATGGAATCAGAGCAGCTCCCACAGCTAACATGCTGTAGCTCTGGAGATGTATACAAAGTAGAAGGAAAGAGGAAGAATGTGGGAGCTTTGCAAGCGAGAGGTGAAAGAGGGATTGAGAGGGTACAGAGAGAAAGAAGGGGATGAAAGAGGATACGCTTTTATCGGCAACTTTCTGTTCACTTTTTTGCAATTCAATTCAGTGCTGAGAAGAGATGAGACAACATGTACTGGGAGCGAAAAAAGGCTTATACAGGTATGAGGTGAAAGTGGGGAGGCAGAGGAAAAAATGTGGATAAGAGGAAGAACAGAGCTGTGGGATTAAACTTCAGGAAAAGGGTCCTGACAGTAAAACTTTGGAGAGAAAATGCAGTGTAATAACAGAGTCACATCGGAACAATGGCGCATGGGAGAAGACACCATGCTGACTCTATCCGTGGGTGCACACAGGGGCAAGGAGGTGGAATTGGTTTTAAAGTAATATATGAGAGCCAAAGAGAGTTGGGCTTTCTCCAGGAAATACATCCCAGACTAATATCAGGCTTGGCTGTCATTTTTTTCCCTATTTGCCTATAATTTTGGGCAAACTCATCTACCTCAGGACAGATGAAATCCAACACTTCTGTCATCGTCTGACAGAAGGTTATAAGAAGGGCCTGAAGCAGCAATTAGAAGCTGACAAGCATCCTAAATCAAGGGAGCTGTCATCCAGCACCTAGTTTCAGTGATATTGATTAAGACAATTTCTTCAATTTTCCAATATTAGTCAGGGCCCTAGCACCAACAGAGTCGGAGGGAAGGCTTACTAATATTATTATTTGTATTATTATTATTATGTTCAACCGAAACAAATCGTGTTTTTGGGTTAGCATGCTTAAAAAGTTGGGATTTTAACAATCATCAGGACTTTAAAAAATTTGATATGCATACTGCAAATGCCTTGAAGATCAAAATCTATCACAAGCTTTTGTTTACATCGAATGCCCTTGCCGTAGAATGGCGGGAAAAAGCGCCATTCCCCTAAACACAGGAAGGTGCTGTAACTGGTTCATATACTCCTATCATTTCCAAATGTGTCATGGATGAGTCCTAGCCTGAAGACCATATTCACTCATTAGCAAAGTGTCACCTGCTGGGAACAGGAAGTAACACATTTTGAACCTAAAATTCTCCTTTCAGATAGAAAGAAATGCGGTCAGATAAACCTTAGGAAGAAGGGGAAGCTCAATTTTGAAAAGCTTGTCTGTGGTGGCGCAGCACATTTCGATCCTTCGCCATGATCAAACAAACGTTGTAAGTCGCCTCTACATGGTACAACTTTTCAAAACCTCACACGTTTGACGAGGGTCCCGCCCAAAAGACATCTATTGGCCAATTTTCAATCATAGTCATAGAGCCCCCTTGTGGCCACAGGAAGTTAATGTTTCTAGACTTTGGCTAACAGCTCTCAGCAAGTTAACCGATTGAAAACTTTAGTGAGTTGTTGATGGTGCAATGAAAGGTATAGTTTGGCATGATTTGCTTTCTTCCCGAGAGTAGGATGCAAAGATGGATAACGTTCTAACATCTGTGACGTGTACGCCAGTCCAAAAAATACGATGGAACATAAACCTTTGTAGAGAACCAAACTTTTGTTTGATTTTTGTACAGATTCATCTGTTTCCAGTCTTTTTGCTAGTCTGAGCTAAATCAAGACAAACTAAGCTAGCCTTAACTCAGCTAGACTTAACTCATCTTAGTTTTAAGCAAAAAAGAGAAAAAGCATATTTCCAAAAATGCAGTGGTGGAAAGTGACAAGGTACATTTACTCAAGTACCTTACTTAAGTATTATTTCTGACATAATTGAACTTTTCTTGAGTATTTCGTTTTTTTAAAGTTTTAATTACATTTTGATGTCACTAGTTGTGTACTTTTACTTAAGTACCATTTTGAATTCAGGATGATTACGTGTAATGGACCATTATAACGCTATTTCTACTTTTGCTACATGATCTGAGTCACCTCTGCCAAAATGTTAAAACTATACATTTATTGCAACTGGCTTCTAATGCATGCAAAACTGATTTGGGCATCCTATTTATTTTGGGATCAACATGATACATTTCATTTTAGGTTAAGGTGAGGGGAAAGTCAACTTGTAAAATAAGATAATTCATGCAAATGAGTATACCAGATGAACCTCCCACTAGCTCAGAGGGGGATTTCACTGAAATGGTACAATGGTCTCTGTAGCACTGAAAGCATAACTATGACTAAATAACTTGATGGGTTTTCTGGAATTAGTGAAGATCAAATGCACAGTGGGGGGCAACTTATTCTATTAGCCGAGGGTCCAAATCTTCCACCTAATTGTGCACATTTTATAAATACAGCTTTCCGAGGTGTTTTTATTTTTTGGCAAATGCCCATTAGTTTTATATGTAAAAAAGCAATTATAAGTAATGGTACTGGTAATATCCTTTTATCTTTTCACATTCATTTGTGAAAACTCTCTTTAATGAATATTAAAACAGTCCCCCATCTGACATCCTGGTCACTAACTCAATCCACACTTCTTAATGAGGCTTAGTTTCTTTAGGACATTTTTTGGCTCTCCCTCGCTCTCTTGGTGCTTTTCCCTTGGCGCAACATATCGTCTCTCAAGTTTATTTTTGGTGCTGCGGTTCCTGTTAATGTCCTTGAAACACTAGAGACCCTTTTTTCGCTCATTCTGCTCAGCTTTTATCAAAACAGCTGCTGTGAACCTCATTTCAAGGGCACAGAATTTGGACATTAATAATCCTTATATTTATTTTTTCACGAACAGCAGTGGCGGGCTCATTAATAAGACATTATGCTCTCTGTGAGTGATTACATATGAAAGTAAAAGGTCACTTTTACAGATGAATGTTACACCAAGGTTGGTCTTTTAGTTTTTTTCTTTATTTCGAAAGTCAAGGGAAGGAAGAAAAAGTGCCAAATGAAGACCATTGCATGATTACAATGAAATAATCAGGAGCAATTATAATGTGGTTGATAACTTTAAAGTAATGTTTTTATTATGGCGATATATGCCGCCAACGAATCAGAGGGGCTGCGAGTGAGCAACAAACTATAACAACAGAACATATTGCTTTGAGAAAACAACAAGAAGTGAATACACAGCATCTTTTTTGAGCAATATAGTCAGTCGCTGTTTTCCAATCAGGTCTACAGATCTAAATGTATCTGCACAGAATATGCTCAGTGTGCAAATGTGCTCTATTGACTCCCCGCGTTATTAGATTCACTGGGAAGTTATGGAAGTTTACATAAATAGCTCTTCATGGCGGCACGTATTCAAATACATATAATAGATTAATCTTTGCAATTACATAAAGTGTACATCTTCAGAATTTAGTTTTTTAAAGGGAAAGTCTTCATTAAACAATCATATAAATGCCCCCTAGAGCAATGATAGCCTCAACTAACCAACCCGTTTTACTGGAACACTTCCAAAGTTAACATCCAATTAACAGATGTAATCAGTCTTTTACTACCACTCAGATGTCAGGCATGGCAAACTGCACCTACGTTGTATAAGTAAAGAACATTTAATGACACATAAAAGGTTTAGGCAACACAATTACTTGATTAGGCAAGCAGTTGTCTCCTAGGTGAAAGCCCTGTTTTTGTGTCCTTTCTATTGGCTACCTTACGTCTTATGGAGTACTAATATCAATACAGGTTGGTATCCTCTTCTTATCCTCATTCTTCTATGTAGCTAGTAAACCTAGTAAGAGGTGCAGCAGGCCCCTTCTGACCTTAATGTGAAAGGCTGATAAACACCGATAACACAAGTTAATTCAAACCGTGTGGGAACATCCGCTGAGCAAATATTTATAGTTTAGAAATGCGAGTGACTTCGCTTGACAAGTGTCTATTTAAAACTTTAAAACACAAGCTGTGCACTTGCACATCTTATATGCACAGACAAGGAATGTCTGCACATGTACGACATGCCACAAAAGTTTATTAATTACATTTCAATCCCTCTTGAATCTCAGTCATGTCAGAATATTTTTCTCTATTTACTCTTCTTATTGCTGTGCACATACGTGATGTGCATATAATTGCTCTCTAGTAACACAGTCGAATAATGTATCATGTTTTCTATAATTCATGCATATGACATTTTGTATTTCCTGGTTTATTAGTCATAATGACAGACTCACACCAGCTTCACATTTAGAACCGCTTCCAGTTTCTGAGAAAAGGAATTAGATCATCCAATCGCCCCTTTATGAATTAAACATCCAGGGAGGAATAACGAGCTGCATGTTTTCAGAATGTGCCTACGATGTCCAAAGGCCACGTTAAAATGATATGCATTATGCTTAACGTACACTTTATACTATGTGTGAAACTCTTTAAAAGTCAAACAGTCATGTAGAATGTGTGAAACATTTGTATATTTGCACTTTCATGATTTACTTTTGCAACCTTGAAAGAAGTTAAAACGTACTTTACTGGTAATCTCTTCCACATTTTAACATTTATTTTACACACATCTAGCAAATAAACAAAAACACACACCGTACAATTTGACTGACAGCAGAGAGATAATGGATGCAGGCACTGAAGAAAATGTGCCTATTTTTCTTTGCTCCTGCAGGGAATGATGAAAGGAGAGTCGTGTACCTGTGGGAGGTTAATATCGACACAACCCCAGCTCGGGAAATGACTGGCCTGCGGAGCAGAGTAGTTGTTCAGGGAGAGGCAGATTGAGTACATGGCAGCCCTGTAACAGCAATACTGCTCCAAGCCTGAAGGCTGTTGGTCCCTGCCATCAGTCGTCTAAGGATCCCATTCATAGATGCTTTGTTGTTTCATGGTGCAGCAGAATTGTAACTATGATAGCTGTTTACAGGGTTCAGCTGGAGACAGATAGGTACAGAGAAGCCTAAGAGCAGAAGCTTAAACAGTAAAAAAAAACCTCTTGCTTTCTTGTTGCAAGAATTTCATTAATTTCTGTCAGCATTTTGATCTTAAAAGTCAACTACCACCAATGACTCAAAACAAAAAGTCTTAAAAAAAAACACGTTGCTTGGTCATAACTTATGCAAACTTGCTCCAGTGTTTTATTGCATGGATTACGTGGATTTGCATATGGAATTAATCAAACTAAAACATATACAAAGTATGAAAAAGGGCTTAGATAACAGCACAAACGTTTTTGTTAAAAATACTGAAAGCAACTAAGATTGTCTACCTGCTCTGTATGAGGCAGTGAAACTAATTATGGGACATTTGGTTGGGTGGTGGTAGATAATATGATTTTAGCATGATTCCATAAAAGCGTCAGGATGGGAGTGCATAGGTTTTCCATGTTCAATCAGAAAGTAAAATGAGTAATTGTATAGCAGCTATGAGAGAATGTACTGCACTTAAACATTCTTAAATGACAATGATAATATTCTTATAATAGGCAATTAGCGCTTTAGCTCTTGGTTTTGTTGTAAAAAGCCAGTGTAAACAACAAATAGGCCAAATATTAAAGGCAAACATTTTTCCATTGATGTACAGAAATAAATGTGTAAAAAAGCAAATGTTTGATGCTTTCAAATGGGAAGAAAATGTGTCAAGATTTTGATTTGTTCTTTTTAAACATATAGCTAACATCTGAATTATGTGATGGCTAAAGCCAAAAGGAGGCTTTTGCTTGCAGGAGTAAAAGAGCAAGACTGATCTGATATATTTCTGCAGCAAGCAATCTATCCACCAGCACAGAAACTCGGATCAGACCTCACAGCAGTCAAAATATGTATTGCAAGAAAAGAACAAAAAGTTATGGTTTCCAACAACGACAGCGTTATTTGTCACCTGTTTGGCTCCGAAGTGAAATATCTCTTTAATCCAGTCTAACCATTGGAGAGGAATTTGTGATATGTAACATGACATTCTGTAAAAAACCTCAGGGGACTGTATTATGTTACAGCTACAGGAAAGAAATACGCCACACATCAGTATATTTCAGTTACACAGTACCGTGGGTTTTTGGTCAGATCTTTCCATTAAAAAGAACATCATGTTCTCTACCACACACACGTACACTGATTTGATGCAGGGCCAACAGGTCAGCATTATCTTACTAGATTCTTGGCTACAATAAACAGTCCCCTTTCTCGATAATTAAGGACCACCGGTCAGACTCTACGAAATTTAAACTCCCAGGTTTATAGAATTAAGTTCTTACTTTTCTGTCTTCCTGTCCTTGGGCTTACCTTGGGGACACCGTGAGGTTGTTCTCTTTCGGTTGCACTCGACCAAGTTTTGTAAACTATTACACCCCGGACTACCATTTTTGGTTTGGAATGGGTTGGTTTGTAGTTACGTACAAACACTCCCCCAACAAGATAGTAGATTTATTTTATCTTATGTCAGGGACGAAGATCATTAAAATGTATTAACTAATGTAAAATTACTTTAGTCGTAGTATTATATAAACCGGTTTTTATCCATTATTAGAGTATTGAGTTCATTTCAGAGTGTATATTAGGGTCACCACGTCTGTCAGTACATTAAACACATCCATATTGTACCTCGAGACGACAACACCCAACACAATGTGTGCAACCCCCTTGATTACAAAAATTGAACGAAGTTGGATGTGTGTGTAATGTATTTGAGGGTGTATCTCCAGAAATCTCTTACTAATAAAAACTGTAAACGAGAAGGGGGAAGTCGGGACTTAGTTATAGTACTTACCAGGTTGTATTTCACTTTGTTTTATTTTAGTTCATAATATTCTGTTACCTTCCATCTCTGACCTGGTTTGGTAGGAAGAGTAAAAGTTAATGTCTTGTTTTACGACACCTCATTAATCAAATGTAATTGTCTCTTCAACGTTAGAATTTTTCTTTTTATTATTAACATTTTTAAATTTATCTAGTTTTACGACAACTGACGTTCACCAATGTAGGTTATATTAGGTTATACAGGTAACATACATCTTACGTTATAAGTAAGACTTCCGAGACAACGATAGGGAAAAGTTCAACTTCTTTATTAAACAATAAATTTAAACTTATTCATAGTCAAAACTCTTGACAAAACCACTCACACGAGACCCGGACAAAAGTCTAATACAAACATATAGTCTTCGATACGGGGGCCAAATTTGTACATAAACTTTCATTTGTCTTCATTAGATATTATTTTTAATAAAATAAATTCATGCCATTGTAATGGAGATTTTGAATGGTTTATTTTACAAATTGTCTCATTGATTTGAAAGATCTGGATATAGTTAAAGTTTTTCATTACTGGGGTGTAACCAAAAATTTCTTTTATATCTACCATAATTATCTAATCACTATGGGTACAATAAATTACCATACATCATTGACGGTTAACAAAAAACTCTGGTAGGCATCTTTCCCTATACTATAAATTAGTCTGATCGTGTAATGCGAACACGATGTTAGTAAAAAGTAGGATTTAAGGGAAGAGAACAAGAGTAAACACCCGTATAAAGGGCCTTGTGTGAAAACGGACGTACATAAAAGGACACATAACACAGCCACAAAAACTTAACACCAGACTAACCTACGGAGACGTGTCACCGTTAGTAGAACTTTCGTTGTAGTACACTTGAGCTAACCAAAGAACGTTGACGCAGTGCTCACATCACGATGTTACCCCAACCCCCCCCCCTTACGTCGTANAGATGTCAGGAGGGAGGCGTGTGATGCAGTGGGTTGAGCGTTGGTGTTCGCACAACGACATGCTGACTGCAGTGGGGTTTGAACCTGTGACCCCCTGATCCGAACACCAACGCTCAACCCACTGCATCACACGCCTCCCTCCTGACATCTACTGATTTTGTATAGCCTGGTGACCCAAGTGTGTGTTATTAATGGCGGTTTCTTTCATCAATCACATATGATTTTACCATCAATATAAAGTTATTTTTTGTAATGCATTAATGATTAGAAAAGTGGTGCTGTTAGAGAAAGCGTTTGAATATTGGAGGATCATTTCCATAAATTAAATTGTTCATTCATTCCCCGACAGGTGACCTTTTGAGCTCCTTCTCGAACAAGAAAGAAGACAAATGAAGAGATTAATGTTAATGCAGTGCAGTCATAATAGAGGCTCTGAAAGGAACAAAAAGCAGCACTGTGCAAGAGAGTTTCTTCAAAAAAGCTTCCTGTCAGCAGTCAGCTGCCTAAATCCTTCTTATGTCGTCCTGCAGTCCGACCTGACACTGCCTAATGTCTCTCTTCTGTTTGTTAGCAACGTTAGCTCGATGTGTTCTCTGGAGCAGGTGCAGTGAAGCGTTGACCTTTAAGTGACTTTTGAATCTGCAAACCAACACACTGTCTTGTCCCTTTTGTCTGTCCCCATGGACAACGTAGAGATCTCTGCTGCGGCACAACCAGGCCATCTTATCTCAATGCTCAAACACAGGAGGAATACTAAGCAGCATTTATGTTTTATTATGGATAAATACTCGAAAAATGATACCACATTGTGTGAGGATAACCCTTATAATGAAATTATGCTTTCAAATACTTCTTACATTAACTATTATGTCCGCCAAGGAGGTTATGTTACTGCATGGTTTGTTTGTCTGTTTGTCTATCGGTCTGAATTACTGAAAGGGTGGATACACAAATGATGTGTTCGACGTTTGTGTGAATGCACCATTAGACTTTGTGGAGGTCTGTGCGCATGCTAGTTTTGTCGTTTTTAAACCACCATCAAAGCTAACTTACAATTAAAATACAGAGGTACAATAACATTGCTTTTTCATGTAACACCAAAAAACCCCAATTGATTTGTCTTTTTTAACCTCTAAAATCTGCTACTTGATTAACTACTCTGTGTTTGTTTGTATGTGCACCTACAACTCACTCTCCTCTCAGTTTAGTTCTTCATTACAGAGAAAGGCCAATTATCTCCTACAGGCTTGCTGAGGAGTGAACCCAGGAGAGGGAGTGGGGAGTGCTCACAATTATCCAACCTCCAAGATAAGAATTTGATCAATTTACTCTGAAGTATTTGGCAGCCAGCACGTCCAATGTGTACTCTGAAACCCTCTAAAGAGAGAATCTCTCTCCTTCTCATTTTTTGCTCTCAAATTCTGTCTTCCTGTTGACTGTCGAGAGAGATGTGAATCAGAGACGGGGAAAAGATGGGCTTTTATGAGCTGAAAGTGTGGAGGAAAGACTTTTTTTTAACCTTGGGCACATCATGTTCACTCACACTTGTCACTGCTTTAGTGAGTGTGAAGCAGCACACAACTATCCCATCAACCAGGGTTTGAATGGCATGAAATAGAGATTAAATGCAGTGCGACGAAGCAGGAAGAGATGCAAGGAACTGATCAACTGAACCAAGGACAGAGTCGCTCTCTTTTTCCCGTTATATATAGCGTAGGTCAAATAAAAACTATTATATTATAATAGATATGCATTGACGCAATTTCCTCATGTGGCAATCACAACACAATCCATTAGTAAACTCCAATCACTTTAACTCAGAGCGTATTTAGGTGAAGCTGCAAATAGACCCTGTGCTCTGATTGATTTAAGCACAAAAGAAACAATCAGCAGGCCATCGATGCAGGGGAGATTTGGTGTGTGTGAATGTGTATGTGAGTGGGAAAGGTGATGGGATTAATATATGCAATAATTGGGGTGACAGAGGTTCAATCCTGGATTTTTAATGAAGCTCAGCTTGGTTCAGGGGACAAGGTAACCTCTTCAGGAATGACACACCATCATTTTTTTTCACTATGAAGATCAGCAGAGTTTAGACAGTTTATGCTAAATATATGACTATAATTAGGATAATCGTTAATTACTTAGTGGATGTATGTACATTCAACCCAGTCTCATGGCATTTCGTGTTCACCAACATGATTTTTAATCTATTGATTCGTGTTCACCAACACGATTTTCTCCTTTTTTTTGTGTTGCACAGCACGATTTTAAAAGCAATGTATTTCTACTGGTAATGTGTTTCGTGCCTGCAGCACGTCTTTTTCTCCGGTCGGGTCGTGGAAGACCGGAAGCTGTGTGGTTCATAAAAACATGTTCTTACTCAATATCAAGCCACAATTATTGCTTTTATTTTAAATCGTATAATTTCGGACTTTTGTTTCCGTCTGTGAGGGAAATAAATGGGGCTCAGAGCCTCAGAATACTGAAATCTGTATTTTTAAATCTTTTTTTCCTTCTAATTTGTTATTCTTTTCAAAATAACACACTGTTATTTACTCACCAATAACACACAATTATCCTTGCTTTTATTTATTGGTTTAATTCCA
>NW_011335380.1:19729-30647 GCF_000735185.1 Notothenia coriiceps | reverse complement strand
TGTGTTCCAGTGCGACACATGGCCAAGACGCAGGAGAACACGCCGACGCAACAGTCGGCGTCGGATTCGGCGAGTTCTCTGGTGACTGCTTGGTGTGTCAGGGCCTTTACTTTCACTTCTACCTCCATAACTACAGTAAAGAAACCCTCAAGCCGGGTACTTAACTCATTGGCTGAAATGAGGCAGTTATCAGCAGACTGGGGGGTTGAGTGGGAAACGCCCAGGTGTCAGTGTTTTATAACTGTGTAGATACGAGGCAGAGGGCCATAAAAAAGACTTGGTTAGCAAGAACAGTTGAAAAAGTCATGCTTTACTCCTCAGTGGCTTCTGTATTTCACTGCTCTCCTCCCTTCTTTTTCATCTGTTCTGTGATCTGCAGTGACTTCATGGTCACCTGCTGCTCTGCATCTGTCCTGCTGCTGACGCTGAGCAGAGTTTTTCCTCTCTCTGTGTGTGTGTGTGTGTGTGTGTGTGTGTGTGTGTGTGTGTGTGTGTGTGTGTGTGTGTGTGTGTGTGTGTGTGTGTTTGACAGTGTGTGTGTGTGTGTGTGTGTGTGTGTGTGTGTGTGTGTGTGTGTGTGTGTGTGTGTGTGTGTGTGTGTGTGTGTGTGTGAATATGTTATTCTGTGCTGCTTTGTCTGGCAGAGATCTGCAAGGGAGACTGAAATAAGAAGGCTGGGTTATGAGAGAGGGCAGGAGGATATCAGTAATAACGCAGCTCTGAGGGCAGGAACGCCAACTATGAGTTGAGCTGTCCCCTGTCCAGCCAGATGCAGGGCACACAGACATACACTCACACATTTCTGACATAACTCCTGGTGGCTGTGCGCACACACACTCACTTTCTCCTGCACACTGTCACATCTGAGTTCCTAAAATAACAGACAGCTCCAAATTGAATTAGCCGTCTCATCTGATCTGTGTACGGCTCTCCCTCGGTGGGAGTGATCCAGTGAGAGGAAGTGGCTGATCTGAGGCTGTGTGATCAGAGGGAGCAGCCAGGAGTCCCACTAAGCCGAGGCTTTGGCCTGCTCTCGTTGAGTAGAAACACAGAGAGCAGGGGCCCTTCCTCCTGAGTCCCTGGAGCCCAAGGCCCCAACGCTGCCATCTTTAAACAGAGGAAGGAGGCAAATAAATAAAGCCTCCAAAAAGGCATCTCCTGTGAATTTCTTTGCCGTTACGACATCATTTGAACGGCGGCCAGCGGACAATTAACTTTTTTTCCTGTCCTGTGTCTTCTGACATGGCAGTGGGCAGACATTCTTCTGGGCTCTGAAAGAACGATTTGTCACTGTCGACAGCAGCGCATTGTACTGCCGAGCCAATTAAGCTCAAGGTGCAATTCGATACAGCTTTTATATACACTGTGTATAAGAGAGAGGGCGGGTGGGGGGACATGCGCGTCTGCATTTGTGTGTTTGTGTGCGGATGATTGAGTGGGGGGTGTGCGCCCGACCCTGTGTGTGTTTCAGAAAAAAGCTTGAGTCTAAGTGGTGGAGCATTGTGTTGGTGTGCTTTACAGCGGCAATAATGTGAAGGGGAGAAAAGAAAAAGTCTAAGGCTGTGAAAAAAATCCTTCAAACCAGGGGCGGGGGGGAGAAAAGAGTCTCTCTTGCTAGTTTAAACACTTCTTGGACATGAGCAGCACCACAGAGGGGCCTTGTTCTGCAGGCTTTAAAAACAGCCCAACAGGGACTGAACAGTATGCAAACTTAGATCCCCTACACTCCTACACAGGCCTGGGAATAATATTATCCCGGTGTCATTAGTGATGAACACCTGTGCCTGTGTAGCAAAGTATAGACGGAGTGAGAGTGAAAGAGGGGAAAACAGACAGACAGAAGTAGCCTCTTTTTCTTCTCCCCTTTTCGGCTTTTTTAAGGGAGGAGCCAGGACAGTGGACACGATTAGCCACATAGATGGATAACTCCTGGCCAGAAATAGAGCCACAATCCCGAATGTGATTAATTTGACCAATGAGGGCCCTTGTGGCTTTCAGCGGAGCCGAGTCCTCCTCCTGCCTCCCGTCTATTAGGCCCTTCCATTTTGAGACACCTCAAAGGAGGCCACCTTGCTAGCGTACCCCTGCTAGTTTTGTTGTGGCCTTATGAGCTCCAGTTACGACCCAGGGGAGAGGTCAACAGTCCACACACTGACTTGTTACACTGAAGCGCTGCTCTCAGAATCAGCAGGTAGGTCAGTTACAAGCAAGTCATTGGACCCTGTCTGGGCGATCATTTTATATACCGTAATTTTCGGACTATAAGCCGCGCCTTTTTCCCAATTTTTCGACCCTGCGGCTTATATAACGGTGCGGCTAATCTATGGATTTTTACAGCTAACGGCCACTAGGGGACCTCCTAAATCTATGGATTTTACAGGTTACAGTCCACCACCTTTAACTCTATGGGCTCTATGGACGGTCCGCGCCCCCCACCTTTAAGCGGCGGGCTCCAGCAGGAAAAGCTGGAGGCCGGAAAAGAGTGAGACAGGTAGCGCCCAAATGTAAAAGTGGAACCGAGAGTGGTACGAGAGACAGAACGAGAGCAAGACAGACAGACATTACGAGAGCGAGACAGTTTGTCCCCGTACCACTGGTTGAAAACCACTGCTGTAGATCACTGTCGGTACGTGCGCTGGGAGCGCACCGTTTAAGTTTGAAAGTTGAAAAGTTTGTGTGTCTGAAACGCTATGTGATACAGTACAGTTTACACAGCACAGTACATGTTCTGTAGCTACTATTGCACTAAATGGTAACACTTGAATACGTTATGCAAATATGCAACTGGTTTGTTGAAATGTTAATAAAATGGGAGCTCCCTCAAACAGCCATCTCTTTCCCGACAATCCCCTCTGTGCACGAACCCTTACATATGGTAATTAAACATTAAAACACCTGCGGTTTATAGTCCAGTGCGGCTTATATATGTACACATCATTCAATTTAGCTGCTGCGGCTTATATTCAGGTGCGCCTTATAGTCCGAAAATTACGGTAATAATTTTTAGCATTTCAATGGAATTGCATTGTGATGAGACCATATATCGAGATCTGGTGATACACAATTATGTCGATTAACATTAGAAGAAGACATACTTTTATTATTCCCAAGGGGAAATTCATTACTCTGTAATTACATTACATGCAGTTTAACGTTATACACATAGGTACAAATATTGTACACTCCCTACAGACAGAACTACTGCCGCTCCAGCCCATAATAACTAACATTTCTTCAAATTGTGATCAAACGGAGTTGAAACAATATTTTCTTAATCTGATTATGTTTTTGGGTACATGCATGAAAAAAATTTCAGTGTTACATTTTAAATATTTATTTTTTCTCATGATAATTTCCCTTGAAACAGTTTTTTTTGCAGCACATTACTTAAATAAATGAGAAAATCCTCTTTTTTGTCAAGTATTCAATTCCCACAGGGGTGAATGTAGTTATTTCACATAACTATTCATTTGTTTTATAACCAGAAATAATTCCATGTCAAGAATTATATAAATATTGAGATATAAAATGACCTATGTGTTGATAGAGGATTTTGTCCTAGTGCTAATTCAGATTTTATGTTTTCTTTAGGGACCATTCCTCAGGAGAACAGACAAATAAATCCAGTCTGTGGTTTTCATGGGGAGCGGATGTTTGTTTGGATCCCTCTAACAGGTCAAACAGTGGCTGGAGTGTGTGTGTGCATGTATAAATATATATGTGTGTGTTGGTGCAGAGGGAACGGGGGAAAGAGGGAGAGGGGGGGACAGAGTCTGGAGTTTTGTTTCCAGCAGTGCTCGGTGCCCTAGGCTTGTCGTTTACAGTCGTCACAACAAGCCAACTATGTAGTAAAATTGCAACAGTGAGTGTAAAGCCACATTTTCTAGCACACTGCGACTACAGGTGATGATTACATGATACAGAAACATGCAGGAAAGGCTTTATTTGTGCTGTCTAGTATTTTTTAGTAAACATGTTCCTGAAACGCAGCTGAATTACTTCCATGGGGAGGTGCACATCAGTAGCCAGTTGACACATTATTCTAACCCCGCTGGCGAGTGTGTTCCTTCATGGTCCAGTACACTTTATTCAGTACATGTGTGCTATGCACAAAGGCCTTTTTTTGGTCAGCTAAGTATGTGGAATGTTAAGTCTCCAAACACAGGTGCTTCTTATGAAACGCGAGAGATGGTTTAGATTGCCGCTACATTGGCAGACGATGTGTGCGCATAACACACCTAAGCTGGTCAAATTTGATCTAGGTTTTAAAGGTTTGTCAGCTTAAAAGATATTATGGTTTCTGAGGTAAAGCAAATATGTTATCGCTCGTCTCATCTTCTCAAACCATTCCCTTAAATATTAAACTCAGCAAATTCAGAAATGGAAGGGCTGATTTGTGTGCAATCTTTTGTGAGGAGCGGCACTTGAAAAGAAGACAACGGTTCTGTAAAAATATGATAGGAAGGGCTGGATTGATTGATCGGGACTTATCTAAAAGAGGGGAACAGATACAGAGCTGACCTGAGATTATTGGTTTGTTTGTTGCATTGAGTAACTTCTGTGACTCGGCCAGGGCTATTTGTCCAAGGACATTGCTGCTTAAGAGCCGTGAAGGAACAGAGGGAGCGGTGCAGGATGCTTCTGTCCATGGGCTGGCGGGAATGTGGCCGTCTGCCTCCACACCCACAGGCCGACCACAGGGGCGCTCGGAGAGGCTGGGAATGTCGGGCCAAGACAAACGGGACGCCCAGAGGAGGCCCTGCCCCGGGCCTTTGCTACAGCAGCGCTCTATGTGCTGCTCTGGCCTCCCAACCTCCACAACACTCACTGTTATTCCAGGCCGAGGGACCCTCCCACACAGAGGGCAAAAGAGTAAGATGCTGACATGATGCTAAGGAGGACTTAATAGAGTTCTAACAAGTCTCAAAGGATATGTGACATAAGATGTTTTTAAAAGGAGTTAGGAGACTAGAGGAAGTCTGGCCAAACAGGAAACAGTATAAGAACTTTGGATTGAGAGGAAGAAAAGTCAAAAGCAGGGAGACTCCAAACTCGGAATTTGTGGGTCCGCTCTGATAATAAATGAATAACCCGGCTGTCAAAAGGGGGAAACCAACTCTCTCAGACACTTTCCAAATTGTGGCTTTGTGGGACAAACGCAAGTCAACACCTATTAATTAACATGTTGAGCGAAGGGAGGTGGTGTCAGTGAGGGGATGACCAGCGTGCTGCACCCGTTGGCCTCTCCCTGGGCCATCCAAATTAGATTTAATCCAAAGTATTTATATTCCCTACTTCCAGTTACAGCTAATATGATTGCAATAGGAGAAGGAGCTCGAAGGGGAATAAAAGCTGGAAACAGAGACATAAATCTGACTGAACTTCTCGGCTCTGCAAGGGTGGAAAGTGTTTGAGCGGGCGAGAGGGGTAAAAACCATAACAAATCAAACGTACAAAGAGTTGATTCTGTGCTGAGGGGCTTGTTAAGGGTGGGGAGCGCCGCTGCGTACAGAGAAGGCCTGTAACCTCCGTCCGCTCTGAGGTCGGTGCTGACGGAGGGTCAAGAGGTTGTCAGGGAGCGACGGTTAGGGGTGTTTCTGGAGAGATGGAACAATGGTGTTTCTTATCAGTGTGAGAGAGGGGCAGATAAAGCGGGACTCGGACGCATAGAGCCAGGAGTGGCTGTGCACGGAGCCGAGCTGATGACCTGTGAGTCAGCGTTCCAGTTTGGAGGACGTCCTGGTCAGGGAGCCTCTGAGGAACGCATTCTTCGGATGCTATCTTTATCTTGTAATAATGAGGGAAGCTGACATCCCACACATATCTGTTTCCATTCTCCTCCTGGAGAGCAGTCGGTCCGGTGCAGGAAATGTGGCTGGCATATCGAGACGTGTGTTTGTTATGCAAATGTCCCTGCCGAGAAACACGCAGAATTCTCCCCTACATTCCTGTCAAGGCGAGGCGGACTAAAAGCCAAGAGTGACAATTTGGCTGTACACATGGAGAGCTCCTGTTGAGCACTTTCACTGTCTATCTGAGCCCTTTTTAGTGGTCGGCCTGTGGTTTTCCTCACAGTCTCTCAGCAGGACTCCTGCAAAGTTCGCTGTGTCGTTGTGTTACTTTCAAGAATGGGCTGGACCAACATAGAGGGAGCCGGCCAAGGGGAGAACATGATGGATTCAGGGAGAATTTAGGAGCCGCAGGTGAAAGTAGAGGGTTAACACGTATAATGCAAACCACCCAAACCCTCAACCAGGGCTTTTAAAGACATTCCCACAAAATGGCTGCTGTGTGTCACTGTGGCGGAGAGCGGCGGAGAAACGGACCTCGAGAATGGTCCCGCTGTGTGCAGTGTGTTTGTGGACTGTGGCTGAGCTGATGGACATGACCCAGGAACAGGCCTGCAATCAATTTAGTGAGTCCAAAAATTGCCTGTGAATGTAAATAAAGCTCTTGAGCAAACAAACGCTTTTCCAAGAGGCACACACAAACACAGAAATGCACAGGCCTACAAAATGAATAAAACGCCCCCCTCGTGTAGACGATGAGTCGGCTCTGTGCGCTTGTATCCACAGAAATTAAAACCAGGGCTCTTCTTCCTGCCTTCTGGCTAATCTTAAGGGTTTTATCCCTGGATTGATTTGAGAAAGCGCCATGGCAGAAGACCAACAAGGGCCCAATAAGAGGGTAACTTCATCCCTGTGTTCCTCTCCTCCCTTTTTCCCCCTCTCCTCGCCCATCTTCCCCTCCGCTGCCACCACTCCCAGGCCCATAACTAGGGACACACAGGGCCTTGTGGCTGGCTCAGGGAAGAACGAGAGCGAGAGACTGCAGCTCTTACTAGCCAAGCCTGTTTACACAGATGGTGGCAAGCTTCATTATTTTTGTGAGGGGCGTGGAGAAGGTGGGGAAGGAGGAGGATTGGCTGAATTTACAGAGGTTGTTTATAAGCTCAAGCAGGGAAGGAAGTAGAGAACACTCGGTCAGAACACGTATGTGTGTTACAGATTATCAGGCTCTGCACAAGCACCACCCGTTAACCTTTCAACACCTCCTCTACCCCACGGTTTTTACGTTTTAATCAATTTTAAGACCTCTCCAGAAATATTATATATGCGCTCTGGAAAGAAGTCATTACTTTAAGTTCATCGTTCAACGTGTAAAGAATAAACAGATTTCTGTTGGCTAAAGAATGAACATTTTGTCAGCCAAGGATGAGAGAATCTCTTTATGGATTGAGGGATTTTGATTTGCAGGAAGGCGGCAGATCGCCTTCAGCTGAGCAAGAACATCTGCTCGTTTTATCTTTATCTCCTTCTTTTCTCTGGAAAATAAATAAATCATAATTATGCTGTTCCACTGGTGCAAAAACATACTTGGTAAAATCTGAATGTTATTGTCATTGCCAAAGCCTTTCATTGTTGGAGGCATTTAAAAGAGTTTGATTTATACGTTTTGCTTATGGTTAGTAATTTCCACTGGCATAAAATAACAAAACTGAAAGTCTACAAAAATGCTGGCATCTCTGTGGGGCTGTACTAACCCAGTGGTGAACATAACAAAAATGGACTCAATCATGTTCACTTTTCAGTGTTGAGTAGGAGATTTACTTCATTTTGCATAGCTTTCTAATTGTACGGCTACATTCAAATTTGCATAGTGAGTCAAGTAGTTAAATGACCTTTTTGCTATTTTGTTTTGTGTAGTTAACTGCTGAAGCTGCCAACAATTTAAGGCCATACAAAGAAATGTTATCATTGCTCTACTGTGATTAAACAGATTTTATTCTGCTCTTACAAAAGGTATGCCAATTGTTTAGACCAATGGATGTTCATCTTTTAAAGGGGCCCTATTATGCTAATTTGCAAGTTCATATTTGTATGTTTTGCCTCTACTGTGACATGTTTACATTCTTTAATGTTAAAAAGGTCTTTATTTTTCTCATACTGCCTGTGCTAGAGCACCTCTTTTCACCCTCTGTCTGAAACCAGTGCCCAGTCTGCTCTGATTGGTTAGGTGGCGGGCGGTGTTGTGACCTGTCAGCCTCTTGAACTGTCCCGCCCCTTAGCCTTTCTCGTACAATGTGTTGGAGTGCTAACCAATAGAAGAGGCAGTTTAAGGTAGTGATGTCATTATGATTCTGAAATTAGAAAAATGAGTCCAATGGAGACGTTTTAAGCAGGGTTTTAGTCTTTGCAGACCATTTACATACACAAAAACCTATATAAAAAACTGCAGGAAAGGGAAAGCCCCCTAAAGCATAATAGGGCCATAAAAAAAGGTGAACATTTAAGACTTTTTTGTGGTATGGATTGAAAAAAGAAAGAGTTTTTTTTTGCTTTTTTTTAAGCAACCCCATGTCTTAAAAATATGTTTTTTTTCAAAACGATGTTTTGAAATAAACATAGTTGAGTGTTGCTGGTTCGTATCACATGCATATTGTCCATTTGAGTGTTTCTTTTACAAAATAGTAGTTGTAGTTATGCAAAAAATATTTCTTCCCTAGGGTAGTTTTGCTTTAGTTCATGTTTTTCAGTGTGACGTTATTGGTAGCTTCCAAAACACTGTCCCATTTATTAAGTCCACAAGGAATAGGTTAATATTCTGGTTCTGTTTATCTGTTTGTCAACAGGTAAAACTACTTTTTCGAGTTCCATGAAACTTGGAGGTAGTTATAGCATGGGCAACAGAGGAACTCAACCCATTTCGGAGTGAATCAGGATCGCTAGGTGGATATACGCATTATTTAGTCCTGATTGAGGTTAAGTCTGCATGCTTTTGTGGCTATGTATCACCCGGTCCTGCGTGCTGTTGAAAACCACAGGGGACTCAGGCCATGTGGGCACCCAGATTCCTCCTTTACCCAAACACCTGCACTCCTCTTCACACATCTGCATGGCCTGTTTCCTTCGGTCTCACGCTAGCCCTACCTAGCAACCACATGTGGACAGCTCCAAAACACGAGGCAAATTCATGAGTGCGGTAGCTCAAATAATCAGCTTTATGAAACTATATGGAGCTTAAAGGAGGAGGAAATAGTTTACATGGTGGATGCACCCAGAGCGGCCAGGGCTAATGTCAACAGTGTCTGGATTATGGCTTTTTTGATGAAGACATGTGGCAAACACTTCTGCAGAGGACCGGCGCCGTTTGACTCACCTATCAGGTGCCGGGGGTCAGGGGGTCACAGCTGCAGTTAATTAACATACCAGCTCTTCGTATTGGCATGCACGTACGGCTGTCAATTGGACCCACATAGAGAGTAAAGAATGTTTAGGTTTCCCAGTGTATCAAGCTTTAAGCTTATCAAAAGTGTTTTTGTCTCTTTCTGTTCTTTCCCCACATTCTTTCATCACCTTCTTCTTTATTTTTACTCGTTCCTTTGTTCAAGCCACAACATTTGTAGCAGACCTGAAAGGTGAGCCCGGCCGAGGCTCTCACCGTAAGCCGCGTGTTTCACATTACAGGAATATTTCCACTTTGTATTTTGCTTACCTCCGGCGCTGATAAAATGCTCAGGAGGCTTCAGAAAGTACAGCCTTCCTTCGGGATGCTTACAGTGACCGAATGTCTGAGTGCAGGAACATAACAAGAGGCCTATTCAGGCGGCTCCTGCTGTGCATGGCGAGGTGCAGCTCACAGCGGAGAGCCCCGCTCCCTCCAGCTCAGCAAGAAAACACACAAGGCTCAGCTCTGCGCTGCTGGGCCGTGGCAGAGCCCACCAACGGTTGGCTTTCAGACTGCTGAATGTTTCCAAACTGCATGAAAAACCCATTTCAACTTATTTAGTCTAGCAGTTAGCGTTGGACTCCTAAATAGCCCTCTTTGTAAGTGGTTTACAACTGAGTGGTCAACTCCTGCAATAAAAAACATTTTTGCGGATTATTCCCACGTTTTCTCAATCTGAATGGTTTTGTTTCGAGTCACGGAACATTACCGTGAGAAACATTGAATGATTTATTTCTCTGTGTAGCCACTTATCTTATAAAACTTCAAGAGCTGGAACTGTGGAAGCAAATTAAAGTCACTGGCATGTTTTTACCTTCACACTTTACATAGCAAATTATTGAGTATTCTGAGAATATTTCCGAACAAATTTGAAGTGACAGTGGACAGTGAAGTGAGGCTTTGAGCAGATTGTATGGAGGTTCTTTGTTTCCTGCTGAGAACAGGTGTGCATGAAAGCACAGAAACAGATGAGCCCTCATCATGAGTGTGAGATGGTCAACGCGGTATTACAGAATACAGGATAAGAAAATAAAAACTACACACACACCCAAATAATGCCATACACACACATTGCTGTATGTGTATTGCTGACACAATTTTGGATTGTAGAGTGGAGACAGGAGACACTTGTTTTACTGTTTTAATGGCTTATCAAGAGCACAAACACAACATCTTGGTGTCATTCTGGACTGCTCTCTCATCTGCACCCCACATAAAAAACATCACCCGGACTGCATTCTTTGTACTGTCTTAAAACCTTTCCTTGGAATATGTTATGAATAGTAAGGTGTCCTTGGTTGCTTTGAAAGGCGCCCCTAAATAGAATGAATTATCATTCTTCTTCTTCTTATTATTATCTGAAACGATGTAATAACTTTTAAAACTTTTTCCAGTCAATTGCCCCATGCATTCAGCAGCAGCAGGCCATTTATTTGATCCCGTTATGAAATGTCATAATTTCGACAATAAATAAATGCTACATAAACGTTATCTTGCACATTTTATCCAACCATCTCCGTTTCTAACTTTCAATATATTTTAAAAGAGATCTCTCTCTCATCTGCGTGCGGGGGCGGGGCCTCACAGACACGCTGCAGCGCTGTGCAGTGTGCACACAGTTCTGCCGGTAATGAATATTACATTTTGTGAGGAAACTTTTCCACCAATAATTCCAATAAGTATTCCAAAA
>NW_011335380.1:0-14943 GCF_000735185.1 Notothenia coriiceps | reverse complement strand
AACACGTGACTGTGCCCAGTGACAACAAGTCCAGGATGTGCGGATCAAATCAGAGACCGCAGCAGGAAGACTCAGCTGTTCATGTCTCAGCTCCCTGACAGCTCCACAAAACAAGAAGGATCAGCACAGGAATATGATATGGGAGGGATGAAGGCTCACACACTGTTTTTACCTTTGTGTGTGTGTGTGTGTGTGTGTGTGTGTGTGTGTGTGTGTGTGTGTGTGTGTGTGTGTGTGTGTGTGTGTGTGTGTGTGTGTTGTGGTTCCTGGTTAGCGAGCCAGGGTTTTTATAAGCCGGCTGCGTGATAATTATACCCAGTGGGGTGGTAGTGGTGTGGGAGCAAAGAAGGAGGCAGAGTGGGGGGGAGAGAACGACCCCGGCTTAGGTCTCAGGGCTGATGGTGGTGGGGGAGAAGAAGGGTACAGGGAGGGAGGGAGAGATGGAGGTACGGAGGAATGGGATGTAAGTGGGAGAAGCGATGGTTGGGCCTCATTAGGAGGCAGACTAATTGGGAGGGAAAAGGCCCTCACATGCTCTGCCTGACCTCCCAGCCAGCAGGGGAGAAGCCAGGGTGGGAGAGGTAGAGGGAGGGATATCAGATAGATGGATTCCTAAAGTTAAGTAACCATAACTCCCCATAACTCCCCAAATGCTAAACTTACCGTGAAGTCAGAAGTCTCCGGAAAGCGAGAGGATAACATGCGTGTGTGGTGCTCTGACAGGGAGACGCACACAAACGCCCCGCAGCCCCTCCGAGGTTTACACCAGGTGTCACACTTCATTTAAAGAACCCTCATGGCTTATCCCCGCACACAAATATAGCGGCATAACAGCTCTCCTTCCTCCTATGCTTCCAGGGCAGTCGTACTGCACGCACATAAAAACTAGGAAGGCGAGAGGACGAAGGCCCTGAGGGGATATATTAAATAACGCTTCAAAAACCCTCAGTAAATAACATCAAACAGAAGTCAGACTCTTTGACTGGAGCAAACATAATGGCCAGGTTAGCGAGTCTACGTTTACAAAACAGCAGGCCTGGTCTGATACCCATGGTGTCTATTAGGCTGATAGTAAGCACACCCTGTAGGAAAAAAGGCCACCATCATGATGAGGCTAACATTTTATATCTGCTGTAATTACAATACACTCTAAGCAGCGTTTAATCATACATTTCAAAGCCTATTTGAAGTGCTTTGCTTCATAGCCACTTGTATGTGTCACCACTGCATATGAGCTGGAAATGTATCTGCTCCAGTCATATTCCTAACTACGTGTGTATAAGATTAACGGCTGCACAGTAAAAACTGTCCCAGCCTAAGTGTGTGTGTGAGTTATATATTAAAGAGTGTGTTCTGTACGGGCATGCACGAGGTGTCGAGCACACGCTGCCCAGGCTCTGCTGCCTCGGAGGAAGTGAGACTGCGTGATGGAATTTGTGGCGCTCGGGATCTGGTTTATTTTCCACCCTGGATTCCTGTCCTACCTGCAGGATTTTCCCAGGTTCTGGCTTCAATTAGACTGGGAAGCTGGAGGGAGAGGAGAGGGGGATCTAGGGGGTTTAGGAGAGGAGGGGGGAGGAGGGGAGGGCGACAGGGCTGGAGTCTGTCACACACAACTCAGCACAGCTGGGGAGATGGAAAGAAAGGCAGAGGAACAGGGAGAGATAAAGACCGATGGAAGGAAAGGCTAAAACATGGGAAAAAGGAGCAAAAATAAATGCTTTGGCACCAAAGCGGAAGATGATTGTGATTCTTTAAATGAAAGATCAATTGTATCAGTGAAACATTAAATAATTGTGTTTTGCCGCGAGGGATTAATACAAATCTTCAACAAAAATGTCTTCATTTGCGTGGTTTTCCAAATGTATATCTCCAAAGAGTGTCATGTGGCCAAGAAAAGGCTGTCAGAATAATCCCAGGAGGTCTGACCCTCCAAACGGCAAACTCATCTGACAAATGAGTGGGAAACGCTCTGTAATCAAAGAGCAATCACATAATTGCTCTATTTTGCCACTAGCTCAACCGTCTCCTGTGAGATTAGTCGTTTTGAGGAGAAACCCGATACTCTGGGAAGTTAAACAGATGTTCAGAAAAACAAACTCATCTCCTCAGAACAAGAACACATCATCAAAATAATATGTTCTAATTTAGGAGTGCCGCCTCCAAATGTGTCTGAGAAATGAACTCACTCGGTCAGAGCTTTACAGAACGTACCATTTAAAGTGATGCTCTCATTAAGAAAACAGTGAGAGCTGCCATCACAGAAACATTGTAGACTTTACGTCACAGCTGGTAAAAGCTCGTAAAGCTTTAACGGCAATATCACTTTTAAAATGTAATAGGTTACAAGGTACCCTGTACATTTAGGTACTTTTCTTGAAATCATTATAAACTTGGCCAAAAAGCAATAAAGTCCATAAAGCATAAACTCAAGCAACAACACTTAAAGGGGCCGTATTAGAGGAGCTTAGAGATGTCCCACATCTTAGCTTATCACGTACAATGTGTTGGAGTGATAGCCAATAGAAAGGCAAGAGTTACGTAGTGATTTCACCATGTTCCGGAAGTAAACAAAATAGTCCAAAGGAGGCGTTTCAGGCTTTCTCTTAAAGGTATTTCATATAACTTGAATTAAGATTTATTTTATTAGAAACCAATATTTTGACTAGTAAGAGCAACTTAATTAGATATTTTTCTAAGTAACAATTATGTTTATTTGATGTAACTAGATACTGAGGATCTCTGTTTAGCATAATGTATATACAGGGCACAGGGTGCAGACAGGACCTCACACAGGAATGTGCTACACAGTGTAAGCAGTCACAGAAAAGTCCCCGGCTCCTCGCAGTCCAGCGCTGTTTAAAGATTCCAAGTCGAGGAGCAATAACCGACGGAGAAAGTAATTTCTCTTCATCCATTTACAGTGCACAGTTCACTTTAAACTTGGCCATGTTTCAGTTATGACATCAGCTGCCATAGGCGTGAGAAAGCCTTGTTTTATAAAGCTCAGGCGACCGGCTCCGACATATATTTTTCTTTTCAGTGTTTAGTTTAACCTCACAGAGGCACAAAGGCAAGGGTTCTCCATGCCAGACTGTCTCTGTTTCTGCAGATTCTCCGATCAACACTGACAACGTGAGAAATTACACATTTCCGCTGCATACTTGCATTTCACAGGGCCATCGTCACGGAGCACTTAGGAGTGCAGGAATGAAACATCAGGGGGATTAAAGTTGGAAGGAAGTGGATTCTTTGGAGGGGTCCCATGTTCCCCTCACTGTTAGGGAAAGTGGCCCCTATATTTTATGACATAGTCTCTGGGCTGAGACTGATCCGCGTTTAGAAAAGTGGGTCAGAACAAGCTGGAAGAACCATTGATTGTGCTCACTGCTTGAGCCAAGAGCTCATTCAAAGGAAAAACGTGCACAGGATAAAAGAGTCGTAGAGGACTTGTAAAGAACAGAATGTGAGTGACCCATGTCCTGAATGTGGAGCTGAATATATAAAAGGACAATAATGCACACATTCTTCAGTCTGCAGCTGAACATACTGTACACCGAACTCAAACACTCAGACGACATCACGAGACTGAAATACTGCACTTTAAATCAGCATGGCAGTCTCCTGGTTTACTTCCAGGAACATTACACACACACTATCTCATTGTTGTGCTCATACACTCCGCATATACAGGGCGGATGAAAGTAATCATCTGCGAGTCGCTCGTATGAGATGGTTAATTAGTCCATTTGCTTTGAAAACAGCAACATCCAGAGCTGGTGGTCTTTCAACTGGCGGGGAGGCGGAGACCTTGTAAAAGTGCTTTTAACTAAACATCACTTTCTCCAGTGCCTTCAGAGGTTGTTTACAACAGAGCAGCAAGCCTTGTGAAACAAAGCAGGATTATAAAGTTGTCTGACTCTGAAATCATGCATTCACTGCTGGCAGATGTGTTTTTTGTCACTCTATATCGTCGTGGATCTTTATGTCAGTCGGTTGGTTTGACCTATTTGATTCCTTAACCATGGTTAAATGGATTGCTATGAAATTTGGGCAAGAGATTCGTGGTTGCCTGAGGATAAATGAATGACTTGCTAATTCCAAGATTTATTGAAGTGCAGGGAATTTTCTGTGCCACTCTGCTGGAGGTTAATGAGTTTTCAGATTAATTCATTTAAATGATCATGATATCAAATATGTATATTGGTTAAAAAGGCTTTATACTTCAATAAGTATTATATAAATGTTCTTTCAATAAAATGTTTTATTTAAAAGTGTTCATAGTTCACCCGATCTTTTATAACAAATTACATTTTAGTTTTTGTATCAATATTCAAATCTGTGTTTTATTTGGATTATGTGCCCACTAATAGTAATGCACTTCACTTATCTTATTTCTTAACTTCTCCTTCTCAATTGATTTCTATATATTTAGCTCTATACATTTATACTTTATATTTTACTTTATACAGTCTTTTTCTTCCGGCAAATTGATGTCAGTTGCATTGTTCGATTGGTAATCTGTTTGGAAACATGTTAAGTACATGTAAAACTTGGTCAAATAACATTTCATATATTTTTCATTGAATAAAAACATGTATTGTGTGTTGTTCTTTCACATTAGACTTATTAAGTGTAAAATATGGGAGCCTCTAGTAGTGTCACCAGCCGGTTCAAATATTTACTGATCTAGTCAAATATCTCAATACCATCTATTTGGAACGACTCAGAATGTTGTAAAGAAATACAGATTATGTGCATTCATGGTCTTCTTGTGAATAGATTCTAATAACTTCTATTAACATTTCTATCAATAGCTCAACATCTAAATTTAGAGTCCAGTATTCTTTTGTTCATGACCATCAGCTGTACTTTGAGTTTAGTAATATTATAAAATGTTTGCATGCTTACACTAAAACCATACATTATAATTTGCTTTACATCAGAATGTTAGCATTTAGCTCAGAGCACCACTGTGACTAAGTATAGCCTCACTGTCTGTACACTGGTGTGTCATGCTTACTTTAGCAGGGAACAACACATTTTTTCCACCTTTGAACATTTCAATATCCAAATGATGGGAAAAATAACAGGAAAAGCTTACAATACAATGGAAATTGATACATAAACACCCTAAATAAAAAACCTCAAAAGTGACCACAGTGTTGAGTGAGCTTTCTCAGGCACAATAGAACATTCATAATATTGCAAACTTGACAAGGGGAGTTTTTATTGCAAGAATATTGTATTATTTTGCATCATGTAGCAAGGCGTTCCTGTTATTTTGTGTATCCCTCGCATAGTGATGATTTGAAGTACTTGAAGTATTTGTGTAAATCGGATTTGCAAATGCCTGTGAGTCCAAAAACAGTTTTACTGCAAAAGAAATATGCAATCAAGCGCAGTCAGATTGATCCAGCCCATTGATGTGGAGATCTAACGGGAAGTTGGAGTTTAAGCAGAAATGTGCTTGACTCCGTTGTACGGTCATCAGATAGGGGATTAAAAGCTCCCATGTGAATAGTCGATCTGCATAAATATCATGTAAACAGAATCAAACCCACATGAATGTCCACATGTACACCATGTCATCAGTGGGACCTGGGAGCCAATCAGAGGCGAGTGTTAGTTTACTGAGAGCATCTGAACACACACATGCCCAGAGAGGGTGCATGTTTCTAAGGGATAGTCTGAATATCTGTAACACATTTCCCCAAACTGCATTTTCTTGCAGAATCTCATCAAAAGCCCATCAGGAACCTGATCCCCAAGGTAAACAGTCTGCAGTGCAGAAGCTCTGCTCGGAATCACACGGGTACAAATGTTTGTCCCTGTCAGAGCAGGAAGTTTTGAAAGGCTTATTTCATTAGAGTGCGTATTTGTACATGTCCTGTGTTTTTAAGATTAGCGTGTGATTCCAGTGTATTACAAATAAACACACACATCTACATTGGGTTTTGTTTGCGTAGTTTTTGGCCAACATGCCTATTGGTATTCAAAACATTATACTCAACAAGTTAACGGCTGAGGCATGGGAAGGTTAGAGTCAGGAGGGCAAAGGACACGCACACAATTATATTGATTTAAGGAAAATGGACAGGCTAGCTAAATTAATTGGTAACACAAAACAAACGTCAGCAGTCAATTATTACTGTTGTTGGGAGGAAATATATGGTTTGAAAACAATCTGGCATGCTTGTTTATAACATATCGGATTATCTGACCGCTTTTGTTTCTTGCCTTTAGGAACTTCATTTTAGCAATGTGGCTCTAATAAAAGATTACTTGTCAGTGATGTCATAAAGAAATTAAGACACAATTGGTATGATTTACCTAAACAAAAGGATCCTAAGACCTATACAAAAACAGTAATATAATGCAGCCCTTGTTCAGGACGTTTCCCGGTATCAACCTCAAGGTTCAAGATCATAAGCATGCATCCACGAGAAAGCTACAGACATCTCATAGTATGAATTGTGTGGGTAATGAGAAAAAACGACACTCTTGTTCAAGTATCGCCTCTCACGTGTGTGCATGAGGTAATACAGCATAAGTAATGGGGAAAATGACAACGTCCCAAACCACAACCCTCTGTATTTTTCTTGAGGGTCTCTCGTTGTCAGATGGGGAGCGCATGAAAGTCCCCCATTGCTCCTTGGATCTCCCAGGTTGTTTAAACAGGAGAGAGGGATTGTAATCCGCTGTGACAGGCCCGCAGCACTCAGAAGCTCAAACACATACATGCAGACAAAAACGCACACAAGCTATACAGTTGGAAAGATTGCCTGTGTTTGGGGGGGGTAGAAGCGGGTCAGCAGCTGACGTGTTGACAGCTACAAGTGCAACCACGCAGACAGATCTGTGGGCTGATACATCTACCTACAGAGTCTGAGTGAAGCCTGTATCCCGGCAGCTCCGCCAGCCCACTCCAAAAGGTGGTTTCCATGGCAACAGGACAAAAAGGGGGCTTTGGCCTTGATGACAGCTGGGGCTTACTGTGTTACTCTGTCCGTCAAAACAACCCCCATCACCTTCAGAAGACTTGTCCTTGTCCGGTTGCCAAGTTGGTAGGATTTTTGTGGAATCATTTTGTAAAGCAGTGCAGATGGGACACAAAATAACTTCTATTCAGACATTTCAAATCCCCAAAATGTTTAGGGNNGGGGGGGGGGGGGGTTAAAAGAACCAGGTGTTGTAGAAGGGTACAGATTCTCAGTGGAGTTTTTTTTAATATAAGAGAAAGGTTGCATGAAAGCATCTTCTTTTCACATTTTCACGTTCGTACAGCGTGGAAATAAATCGTAGAACTAATGACCCTACACCCCCCACAGGGAAGAGGGCACAAAGAAACTCACTTAAGTGTGAAAACGTACCATAAAATAGAGACAGTTAAAGACAAAAACTCTCAGGAATTATAAATGAAAAAAGGTGTAGAAGAGACACCTGGACACAGCTCACCTGGTTGATGTGTTTGAGTTTGTCTATGATCTGGCTGATGATTGGCTCAGGGGGTTTGTTGCTTTTGGACTCAGAGCTGGGGTGCGACCTCTTCAAGCCAGGCCCAGAAAACCTGACAGGACAGAAAAAAGGAAAAGGGATTTAGGGGTTATGTTTCTGATTGTTTAAAGTAGTTTCAGTGATTTAAAAAAACCCTAGGAAGCATGATGAGAGAAACACATAATGACTGCTCAATCACTCCAAACCAGGCGCTTGTCACCACCTAGTGTTGATAGGATGAATGACAGCTCTTCTCCCTTTATTTTTGGTTTAGTGGAGCAGAGCTGGAAAGTTCATTTGTAACTGAACCCAATCTGGAGGAGTCACTTTTTCCTAGCCGAAGACATTACGTCTATAAAGTTAAACAAGGGATAATATCTCAAATGTTTCAGTGTCTTTTTATATTTTTAATAAAAGCGGTGGAGACTTCTTTGAAGGAAAATATTTTGGTCCAAAATGTTTCAGCATCGGACTTTAAAGAGAGGCTGTTAATGTTGATATAAAATGTTTTACAACTTTTGCTATGAGGGTTAAAAAAAGAATCCTCAAAGGACCATTTTACAAAGTCTGGCTGAATCTCTGCACATTAAACTGGGCTATTAGAGGTTTTTAATCATATCTGCTGTTAATGAGAGGACATTAGCAGAGATGTACTTTGTGTCCTGTTTCAACAGTGAGGGTATATTTAGGTTCATGCAGCCTCTGGGCAGGTGCTTACATGTCCCTGTGTGTAACTGAGGAAACACGGCTCTGTTGACACCTGTGTATGTGATATCAAGGAGGAGGAGGAGGAGGAGGAGGAGCTGGGGAGACCTAAACTTTCCTGCAGGTGTTTCTTCCCTCTTGGCAGTACCAGGAATTAACCCCTTCCCACCTCACATGAAACAAGCGTTTAGATGAGCCAAAATCGAACACACATCCTCCCCCAGGGCGCCACAGTGATATGAGTGCTGGGGAGGTCAGATGTCAGCATAAATGCCATCCGGTATATTGCTGCAATAACTTGGGGAAAGTGATTTTTTTGTAAGAAAGAAAAGGAGTGAGATAGCGTGTGAGTGTGTGTGCAAAGCATGAGGTCATACTCATCTCTATGCTGTCGCCCTGGGCCCACACACACACACACACACACACACACACACACACACACACACACACACACACACACACACACACACACACACACACACACACACACACACACACACACACACACACACACACACACACACACACACACACACACACACACACACACACACACACACACACACACACACACACACACACACACACACACCTTTCACCTGCCATCTCCGCTCATCAGTCTTTGGCACTACCCGAAGCCAGACTTTTCATTAAACTCAAATTACATTTCCCCAGTTATTTATTCTTCTTATTAACAATGATCTCACCCCTTCTCAGCCGCTAATCATCACATTAATAATAGAGAGGGGAGTGTGATGCATTAGGAGAGGAAAAAGAAGAAATATGGGTCTAGAGAGGAGGATTATGGGAGGGAGATGTTGAGAGGAGATAAGCACCCAAGGCAGCTTAGAGTTTCACTCCATGGATGGATAATTTGACCGAGACATGATTTAGTGTGTATCACCGTTAAACTCTTTTCACCATCTCGATTGTCAGTTTGTTATCTGATCCTTTCTGTGTTATGTTTGCTGCTATCTTATCAGTTAGCTGCTGGGATAACCTAATCTAATCTAACACCAATTACCATGCAGTTAGGTCCAGTCTGAATGAGATCCCGACAGGTGTTGGGGGAACATTATAATAAGACAGACGCTTTTCACACCACCTTATCACACCTCCAGTCTCTCAGAGAGACACACACGGTCAGATGTTTGCAGGGTGTGAACAGCATGGTTGTTAATACACTGTTTTTCTTCAGGCTGAATGTCATCCTGATTAAGATCTAATTTAAATGATATCATAAATATAGCGACTGTATGAAAGATATTAGGCTAGTGAGGGAGGGATAAATGTTATCTTCTGCTTTAAAGAAAGAAAAAGAAGAACTCTCCAGGAGTATTAATGTTTTCTTTTTTAAACCACAAACTACAATACCCTTACAATAACATGCAAATAACATGACAGTGTAAAATTGGTACAAATGGTTAGTAGTATACCTCAAATAAAATCTTAGTATCTTAATCTGTGTGCTTTTGTGTGATAGTTGTATTACTGCTGGCTGAGCTACAAATTACCCCTTAGGGATGATAGTGTTTACTTTACCCTAC
Organism: Notothenia coriiceps; assembly: GCF_000735185.1. Classification (NCBI taxonomy): domain Eukaryota; kingdom Metazoa; phylum Chordata; class Actinopteri; order Perciformes; family Nototheniidae; genus Notothenia; species Notothenia coriiceps. The sequence continues at coordinate 5,194 of NW_011335380.1, read as the reverse complement.
CGAGATTTCAAATGTCTACCACCAGTGTAGATAAGTGAAATTGCTCTTATCCTTTTGTGGCAGGGACCTAAGGACAGCAATGTCGGTGTATATCTGTCTCTGCAGAACTTTGGTCTAGCCCTAAATATTTAAACTATTGATGGATTGCTACAGATTGGTACAGATATCCAAGGTCCCTATGTATTTTTCTTTCTTCTGTGATCCCCTGACTTTTTCTCTGACACCACCATCAATTAAAAGTTATGTTTTGTCCAATACTTTTGTTTTTGTTTGACCAAATACCTTCAAAACTAATGACATTTCCATCAGTCACATCTTTGACTGAAGTCTGAAGTCCCCTTTAGAAAAGTAACATCGTAAAATAAGATAGCATACATACTAAACATTACATCTGGTTTACATCGGCATCATATGAATAAGAACCTAATGTGGTCACTGTGGCTCCACCCACTGGTTTTGAGGCCAAGAGTGTGGCCGGCAACCAAAACGCTGAACAAAACATTACTAAGCTATCAAAATGTACCAATTCATTTTCATGAACTGAAAACACTGTGGAAGGGTAACATGTGAATGACTTAACACAGAAAACAACCAACTAAGAAAAACCATGTCAATCACAAGGTGGCCCCGCCTAAAGCCAACCCTGCTTTATCGCCTTTTAACCATCTTCTTAATAAGGGCTACAATTTACAAAATGAACATCATGCCGTATTGAAGAATGCTTTAAAGGTGACCTATCATGCAAAATGCACTTTTATACGTCTTTTATACATGAATATGTGTCCCCGGTGTTCCAGGGAACTCACCAAGTGTCAGAAAACACTCTATTTTCCTCCATACCCAAATCTCTTAAAAAGGGGCTGCAACGGATCTGATACAGACTGATCCAGATTTGAACACTTCTATAACGTCACAGAAGTGGCACTATATATATAGCTATATATATCTCCTCCTGATTGGTGGAGTTGGCCCAATAGCCGTATACGGCTATTGGGCCAACAGCCACGGACATTGCCGCTCGAAAGCGCTGGAGACGCTGTAGTACATATGCCAGGCCTGTAGATGGTGCTGTTCTCACAGAATCAGCCCATGCAAAGACAGTGTTAAATTGAGCGAAATGAGGAATGGCTAAAATGCATGATCTGTTTGGTATTTTGAAAAATAAAAAGTATAAATATGCCTTATATAGGTATGGTCCTACACTATATTATTCAAATATAGCATGATAGGTCCACTTTAAACTAGGGTTAAAACAATTATTCTCAAGTTTACAATGTTCTCTGTAATAAATCCAAGGGAGAAGTAGGTTCATTTTCTCTATAGTCTTCTATACAATCTGACTTCTTTTTGCAAACCAGTTGAGTGATTTCCTGCTGGATATTAGACAGATTGCAGATTTGAATCTAGAGTTAAAACAATAAACTCATGTTTACAATTAAGCAATACATCCAGGAAGAAAGTGGGTTCAATGTCTCATAGTCTTCCATTCAACATCACTTATTTTCAAGCCACCTCCTGCTGGATTTTAGAAAGAAGGCAGGTTTTAAGCATTTGCCTAGCTTTTTAGAGCCTAATTAGCATATTAGCATTGTCATTGTGAGCATGTTCCCATGATGACATTAGCATTTGACTTGGGATGTTGATCAATATGCATTGTTCATGAAAAATACATTAATACATTATTGAAACGCTGACAGAGAGGCAGATCTCGTGTCCTTCGCATATGACCCCTTTATGTGCCACTGAACATGAAAACTGTCTATTTGGTCATACCGTTTAACATGACTTTTAACTATTTTTGCAAAGAAATGATAAAACTAAACAGCAATTTATAATGATAAAACAAACGTCCCCTGCTGTCCCTAAAAAACTAAAGCACCCTTTCTTGTTTTACGGCCTTCTCTAGCCACTATTCATTTTCATACAGTCCCTTAATCGATTGTTCACAGTTGACACAGTATCTAATCTTGTATCACTTATCACACACACATTAGTTTACACTGTAATTAGATTCAAAAGAGGAATGGAAATTCGATGTTTTGAGTTTCCGCGGCGTCACATCTGTTATCACAGTAATCAGCCTGACGCTCTTTGATGTGGTGAAAAGTGTTGCTGCCATGATCTTGGCTCCAGGTGGGATGGTAAACACGACAGATAAAAAGCACCACATTTAGCTCAAAAGATCACTCCTCAAACCCCCCCAAACCACCCACCCAATCTAAATGTATCTGCACGAGACAATACGATAAGGAGCGTCACGTTGGGCTCTGGAGAAGGTAATATCTGGGAGGATAATGGAAGATGATCCAGAACAAATCTTATAGTGGGAAAATATACACCAGGAAAATTCGCAGGCATATGCCCTCGCAGGTGACAAGGAGAATTGCTCGCCTGGAGACATTGTAATCTCTCCGTCATTTCGTCTCCTTTCCTGCCTCCCTGCACCTTCCTATCGCTGTTTGGTCCAGCTTGTAATCATCCTCTCAGGATAGCTCTGCCCCGATGCCAACCTGACGTCTCCTCTCACACTCTTTTTCCACCTGAGTCCATTTCAGCAGTTTCGGGAAACATTTATTCTCAGTCCTCTTTGGGAACAAGAGGTAAAACATTAACCTGCAGCACTTCTCGTCTGAATTGTGTGCCTCTGCATTGATTACATTCCACACATAATTTATAAAGAAGAGAAAAATAGGATGATATCTAGGACTATCTAAGTGGAATTGAAATCGTTGGCTGACAGTAAGGAGGAGGTGATTATTTGCGGAGCTAAAAGGACAGGGGTGACGTGAAATATTACGCAAAACCAAATGAGGTTCTGCAGGGTGCACGGGAGATGCTGGATGAATGAGGAGAGAACGATCGAACGGCAATTAACTAAGCGAGGAGAAGGTGACAGCACGCCTGACATTAATAACATCCCATAGAGCCAAAGTCAAGATTTACACTCACAATCGGTGGGAGAGCGGGGGGCCCCCTCACGTGGGATATGGAGCTCATCAGCCCTGAGCAAACTTACCCTTCAAATCACCTACACTCTCCGAGATGCTGCTGGAGCGTTGGGAATTCAACAAATCAGACTATTTGAAAAACTGATCATCAAGAAAGGGCAATAAACCTGAGCAGAATGTAGGGTGTGCTTTTTAAATAGATGTATCCAGAGGGCTCCTGTGTTGATAAAGGCAATTGAGACACTGATTTACCTGTCTGTCATCTCCTGGCCATTCCAGCAGAGGGAGTGGTTCGCTGGCGGGGGCTCACGGCTGCACAGGGCCTCCCCCAGCCTGCTGTAGAACGAGCTGAAGCCCTTCAACTCGGATATGAACTCCCTGAGGTGGGGAAAGAAAAAGGAAATGTTCACATATAAGAATACAATATCAGTTAATCTGAATATGACTTTCACATTTCAGCAGGGAGAAAGATCAAAAGTAGCTAACAGTGAACGTGGGGGGCACAAGAGAAGAAGAGGAAGCAGAGATAAAAGATTTCAACTTTATAACAGTGAAAGCAAGTCAATGAGACCCTGCTTAGAATTAAAGGAAAAGAGGACAAGTGTCTCTTTTCCTAATTGACATTAATTAGTAGTTCACTGATTTTGCCATATTTACTGTGTTGAAGTGCTGGGCAACACATATGAGTAACTCAAAACCTATTTACCGGTACACTACAGAAAAAAGCTGTGATATTTTGCATAATGCAAATCCCAAGAACACATAAACACACTGTTAATTGAGTCAAGGCTGTTACAACTAAAAGAGTGAATTGAAGTAGAGACTTATTTAGTTATTCATTAAGAAAAAAACAGAAAGCTACCAGAAAATACACAAAAAATGATTTGTTTTCAACTCAGAGGATGAGCAACATAGAAAGAAATGTAACTTTAAGCATCAGTTTGTACTCTAAAGCAGATGTGATTTTCGGTAGTTGCCCTTAATTGAGGACATTTTGACCAAATAAGGGCTGAATGAACATCTTTACGTTTAATAACGTAAAAATAATGAATAATTAAACAGTATGAAGGGGTCAGGTAACCTGTTTCGCTGATTGTTCTGTTGACTTTTGATTGTGTTTTAGTTTTTTGGTTTCATGTTACTGAAAGTATTGGTTGTAATCAGCTGTGACTGACAGACCGTTGAAGGAAAAATAAGCCTTTCTTTTCCCTGATTTAAGTGAACATGTTTTGTTTTATAATAGTTGCCCTGAGTGAAATAAAACAATCTGTCCACTGCAGTGGCGAGCCGTCAGGGCCTTCTAGGCCCTCTGTGAGGGCCTAAGGTATTCTAAAAACCAATATTTTAAAACATTAAAAAAATTGATAATTAAAAAGATTCAAAATATTTAATTGTATTTAAAATAACATTTCCAAATAAATAAATCCTTCGACTCTGCCTGTTCAGTTTCTGTTGGAATGTGAAGGGTTAAATGCGGGCCGTCTCTGCGAGTTACTGTGAAGACGGGAGAGCTTGTTGGTCCCTCTCTACATTCACAGAGGGCCCGCTATAGTAACTCATTAGGCACGTTCACACCGGAGTACTTTTCCCCGTACTTTTCCCATATAGTTCCGTTAGTACCCCTTATGTCGTGTTCACACCAAAAAGAGTACTTGCCGTGTCGGGAACTTTTACCCCCATTTTTAGTGCCTGCTGAGAGGTGGTACTCTCCTGGGGGAAAAAGTGCCCCAGTTCTGATTGGCTGGGCGAATTGCAAACCACGCCCCGTAAAACTCTGAAATGTTTTGTAGAGCAGCCATGTTATTATCCTGGCATTAGCATTATTAGCATTAACATTCGCCCAGCGCACAAACGCAGAGAGACTAACTTATGGCAACACAAAAGAAAACATGGGAGCGGTGGAGATAAGGAGGTGTCGGCGTTCTGGCGATTTACTCGGAAGGCTTCAGTAGAAGCTGCTGGGAGTCCCAGCAGCTTCTACTGAAGCCTGTCCCCAACTCCGGGGGACTTCCGGCCGGGGACTTTGGGTGGCAGTATACGCCGTGAAGTTGTTTGCGCTGCCAGTAAACCCAAAGCAGAAGAAGACGAAGTGATGTCAGCGGCTCATTTGCTTAATCTTCCCTCAGGGAACTTATTCCGGTGTGAACGCGATCTGTACTTAGTTCATGAGAACTAAAGAGTTCTGAGGAAACTTTGTGGGAAAAGTGCTGCGGTGTGAATGCGCCTAATGTTTACTTCAGATTAGC
>NW_011335379.1:0-2799 GCF_000735185.1 Notothenia coriiceps | reverse complement strand
CATGAATGTAAGACAGGGTTCCTGCGGGTTTCGCCAACTCAAATGTAAGACTTTTTAAGATCTTTTGAAGACCACTTTGAATAGAATTTAACTACCTATTTCACGGCAAGAAAGTATGAAGGAAAATTGCTATGAAAGAAGAAATATGTCCCATAATTACTTACAAAGTAAATTAATTCATGTTCAACATAAGAACATAACAGTACACAGAACTGTGTTAGCGTGTTAGACAAAAAGTGTGTGTGTGTGTGTGTCTGTGTTCGGGCTGTGCAATTAATCGTATTTTAATCGCAATTACGATTTTGGCCTGCCACAAATATAACATAATCGCAAAACGATAATTTAGCTTTGCTAGGTTGTGACAGTGCACTGCAACATATTTGATCTAATTAATTTTAGTCTAATTTATTTTTATTTATCATATTTATATATGTTTAGTAGCTTGTGGAAGTGCGCTCCAAAATATTTATTGACCTTGTTTATTGGTATTTATTATTTTGAAATTATCATTTATTTAATTTATTTTTGTATAGGTTTTTCCGTTGAATTATACGTTCAGGGTAACCAACAGTTAAAAAGATACTGTTCAAATTATTATTTGTTTTAAAGTTCAATAAATGGATGTTTTCAAAGTCAATGAATAATCATATTTAATAATCGTGATATCAATTATTGACCAAAATAATCCTGATTTCTAACATGATTTTTGCCATAACCGAGCAGCCTTAGTGTGTGTGTGTGTGTGTGTGTGTGTGCGTGCGTGCGTGCGTGCGTGTCAAGAGCTATATTCAGAGCTCTGCTGCCATGGTTAACATCTTTCATCGTTGCTGTTGTATGATTGGTGTTTAACTACGGTATTTAGCGTCGACAGCCCCTCCGCTTTTAGGGTTGACGTAGACCCCAAACATCGCCCGGAGGTCCCCCGGTGTTGTTGCAGGAACTGCTGCACTAGCTAACGCTGCACTAGCTAACGCAGCACTAGCTAACGCAAACACATTCCCCTCCACTGGTTTCAACCAAGCACTAAATTCGATGTTTTCCAACCAAATACGGTTGAACTTACACTTCCCCATATTTATTTATAAGTAGATTCGAAGATACCTAATTTCTGAGTGCCGCTAGCTGAAGCTTGGTTGCTAGGTTACTAGCTGGGTGTTCTCCGATAAGGGGCCGGGGGAAACAAAGTTAGTGATTACTGGTTCCATGTTTATTTATTTCAATACAAATTGTTGGGGGGAACTGAAAGGCTCTTACCGTACTGGTTACTTTGCAGCCCGGACATTTCCCTCAAAACATTTAGACGCGATCGCAACACAGAAGTACCTTTCAAATCCGATCATTTTTAAGACCTTCTAAATCATATTTAAGACCTTTTTGAGGCCTTAAATTCAGATTATCAAATGTAAGACTTTTTAAGACCCCGCGGGAACCCTGCTTATTGAGTGGGTTATTGAATCCGAAGCCTTATTAAGAGGGTAATAGAATATGACGACTACAGAGACTGTAGCAGGAACGTTCAACAGAAAGATATTTAGAGAAAGACCAGAAAATGCAAAGTTGGAAATCATCCATGACAGTTTGGTCAGTTTGATAACCAACCAGATTAAATCAAACTTCATCAACGTGCACAAATCATATCGGATCATTTCTAACAAGCGTCACAGGTAGTAATGTGTATTTACTCCTGTCAGTTCTATGGAAAACACACAGTGGTGTTCCTTCTCTGTGATTGGTCAGTGAGGTAGCGGTGGGGATCCCTCGGTCATTGGGATGATGTATTCACACTGCCTCCGATGCTGCCACACCTATCCCCTCTTCACCGGCCCTCTGAGTTGTCCGGTGGAACAGGAATGATGAAGTGACCTCTGAGCCGCTTCAGTGGAGAAAAATGTGATACAGAAGCCTCTTTCAGTGCAGCCTCTGACATAGTTCAAACACACAAAAATAAACCAGAAACCTAAAATTGTTATTTTTACATATAGGTATATAGGCTTCCTAATGACGTCTGCCAAGGCACACAGGGGATAGGATTCGGTAGACGGGTTGGCAACACTGGACTGTGACTGGACGAGAGATGGCAGAGGGAAGTGACGAAGCAGGAAGCGAGTTAGGAGACATGGATGTAGCAGGCGGGAGTTGTGAAAATGAAAAATGGGATATAGTGAGGAGAAATAAACGTAAAAAGGGAGGAAATACTCATTCGGATGAGAGCAATAGTGAGGGTGAAAGGAGAGAAAGAGTAGTCGGAAATAGGCAACAGGAGTTCATGGTGGTTGTGAAACTTGCGCAAGAGGGAGCTTCGTTCGGCGTGTGGAACCCTATACGCTTAACTAAATCCATCAGTAAAGAAATCGGGGAGGTAATGAGTGCTAAAGTATTGAGGAATGGATCAATGTTGATCAAATGTAGGGATAGAGAGCAACAGGGGAGAGCAATAAACATGAGTGCCGTGGAGGGTAAGAAAGTGGAATGTTCACTGTTCAATGGTAAAAAGCTAATCAGGGGAGTTGTGACAGGAATCCCCGTCAGAATATCAACTGATGATGTGAAAGGGAATATAACAAATGCAAAAATAAGTGATGTCAAACGCATGAAAGCAAACCGCAATGGGATTAAAGAAGATGTCTTTCGGTTCTGATCACCTTTGGTGAAAAAAGGCTTCCGGAAAATATACTTATTGGATATATGTGTTATGATGTGAGACCGTATGTTCCAACACCGCTAAGATGTTTAAATGTCAGATATTTAGACATGTGGCAGCAGCAGTGGCGGCCGGCCCATAGGGGCGCTAGGGGCCCT
>NW_011335378.1:0-11409 GCF_000735185.1 Notothenia coriiceps | reverse complement strand
TCTTAAGTGTCACAGTTGAGAACTACTGGTAATCCAAGCTGATGTTATGAAGATAAAAAGAGGCCCTATATTATGCTTCCTTTTTTTTAATCTTTCCTGTCGTGTGTTATATAAAAAGGTTTTTGTGCATGTAAATGGTCTGCAAAGGCTAAAAACCCAAAGGTCCCCTGCCCCCCCACTCCGGTTTTAATACATAACTTGATCACTCATTGTTACCCAGATGACTTATTTCCGCATAATAATGGTGAAAAGTACATGACCTTGGTGAGTGTGACATTTACTCATCTCTGTGTCAGCGCATTAATACAAAATAAACTCTTTAAGAACTTTAAAACAATACTTCATTTGAAAATGAGACAATAGTTCCCTGTCCTGCATCAGTCCTCTTGTAATGTGATTCAACAACATCAAAAAAGCCGGATATTATATCACAAATGCTTGTTGGAGAGGAATAAAAGGCCAAGCCGGGTAAATACGAAGTACAACGGTGGATCCATTACACAGAACTAACAATCCAAATAAACACACATAAAGGAAATATTAGGAAGCTCTCAATGAACACTTTCATCCCACAGACACACACATCTGAAAGGCTGTTATGATTGATAGTAGCCTACTACAGTTCCCATGAACCTCAGCTGGTGCTCAGGCTGTCACAATGCTCTTAAAAAGTTCCACAATAAAGTTAGATTTGCAAAATTAGGCCCTATTTGTCAGATTAGACAAGGGGACAATAACACACATTTACTTTAAATCAAAACTTGCACAATAAACCTCGAACTCAATGTTTGTATCAGTTTACCAAGGTTAAATAATGTCAAATGGATGAATCAAGCCGACCTCCATTGGAAAAGTATCCTATTTAGGACTATTGCTATTTTTGCAGAAATGTAGACAATGTAGAAAAAGATTGAAGACCTATTCTACCCTTTAAAGTTACAGTATGCACTTCGGCATTAACGTGATTAACCTAATATTACATATTTTATTGATATATATCAACTGTTTATGTTGCTTTCATTGCCGCCTTTACCAAAATGCACCGAGAAGGAGAGGGCAAAGTTGAAATACGCAACACAAAACTGTTGCTTTTCCTAGAAAAATTAATCGGATTTAGCTTTAAAAAAGTAAGCCGAATTCACCACAAAACACCTTACATTTATTTGAAATCTTAAATTATATGATGCCACTTATAAATCCCAATTTATTAAGAAGAAAGCCTTTAATTGGCAGATTTTCACATTAGGTTTGGCATTGAGTTCCACCAACGACCGTTTTGGGGGTGTTTCCTGATCCAACACCTGATAAAGGTGGTTTTGACACATGGCGTTAAACTCTCTGGCCCACAGCCAACCTTTTGCATGAGACAAACTGATCAAAAAACATTATAACCCATAAGTGGAGGTGAGTTGTACCTGATGAATGTGGTTTTCCCGGTGGAGTACTGGCCCACCAGAAGCACCATGGGTTTGCTCTGGAAGTCGGCGGCCTCCAGAGCCGGGGAGTGGAAGTCATGGAAAAGGTAAGTCTCCTCTAGAGGAAGCAGCTTCTTCAGGTAAAGGCTCTGCAGACCCTCGGTCACTGTCTGGTACATCTCTCCGTCCTTGTTGCGTCCACCTTGCTCCTGCTTCACCCAGCTGAACATGCTGCGGTATCACTTTTTTCACCAATCCAACTTCCTTGTTTCGATATTTCCCAATTTTCCGGCTGTTTTTCCGGCTCCTTTTCGCTCAGTTCCTCCTCCAGACTGAGCGACGGAGGGTGTGTGTGTGTGTGTGTGTGAGTGAGAGAGTGTGTGTGTTTGGCACCTTGGAGTCTCCACTGCTGCTGTGGACACACTGCCTCCTCTGTCAGTGTGTGTGTGGGAGTGTGTGTGTTTGTGGTGATGTGACCGCTGCTGGTGCTTCTACCTACCTGGGGGGCACCGCCCTTCCCCCTGTGACGCAGCATGAACACACAAACAAACACACACACACACACACACACACACACACACACACACACACACACACACACACACACACACACACACACACACTCATTTGTTTATTGTAATAGAAACAGACACGGCAATTGAACTCTACAGTCTCTCTTTTTCCTGAATATACACCGGTTGTATATTGTTCTAGATAATGGATATAGTTCAATGAACACTTGCTTTTGTTTTTATATACTTGAATAATTAGCAGTAACTAATTAAAAAAAATACCGAAGTACTGATGCTTTATAGATATTTGTATACATTTAATTATGAAAAACTCATTGATTGTGTTGTGAATTGTAACAGTCTCAACCAAAGGCTCTCAACACTGAGAAGTGAGAAGTTATTATGTTTTGCTTATTACTTAATAAGAATGTATAATTGCTTATAAAACATCAGTGATTGAGCAGCATCCCTAGAGATTAATAAAGCTTTGTATTTTTATGTCTCATGTATAAAGCCATCTGCTACAGTTTACAAACCATTTGAGAATGGCAACCAATCAGAAAGTGGCATTCAAATAATTGTAGTGGATTTGTGTAATCAAGAAATCTGTGTTTCGCTTAAAGTGGTTTTCATTCTTACATAACGTTTTTGACTGAAGTAGCTGCAGTCTCTGTGTACTGTAGCGCCCCCTGCTGGATCAGACTTGACAATACACCATTCACATTATAAACTGCCTTTAAGTTCACAAAAAATATTGTATTAAGACATCCTTGATATTTGGCTAAATAAACATTAATACATGTTGCTTTCCTAAAATAGAGAACTGCCGGTTGGTAAAAACTCGGACAAATGTGCAGTGCTGTACATTTATGATTTATTATCTGTTGGTAAGTAAACAGCACAGTCTGAATGTGTAACGTTCAATACAATAGTCTTCGTTTTCGTTAAGAGCAACACTTCACCTCACTATAACCAGGAAAACAAAAAAGCAATGTTAGAAATGATAAAAAATACTCCAAATTAAGAAATATTACATCTAAATATAAACTCTATACATCGAAATTATGAGATCCTGAATGTGTTGCTTTTTATAACAAACTTCCACTTACAAAATATATGACAGATGAAAGGTTGTCATATATAATATCATCTCGTAGTCTTTACTATAAAAGCTTGTTAATTGACTTGAGATATATTTAGACAAAATAAGAACCAACAAGCAGGAAACGTGGAGTTTTACCCTCTGACTGCATCCATTGTTGCTTTCAGGTCTCCATTTGTTTTTGTAATCTGCAGTTTGGACACTAGGTGGCGCTGTTTCCCTGTCTAATAGTTAGAGCTTCAATTATCTGAAAAGATATCACAGGACAAGCTGTAAAAATAACTATTTTTTATTAAAAGACAGAGAAAACAGGTAATAAATACAGAAAAAGGACAGAATCAGCATTTCACATCCCAATGACAGACAGTTTCATTTACACTGAGACAGACAATCCATATCGTTTATTTATTTTAATCGTAATGTTTGATGCCCAACTCCTCTGACGATCATCATGTTGACAAATAAAATCGGATGACACAAAACCAAAGAACCATACAGGTCATTTTAACCCAGAATGCATCCTTTTTTATAGGTTTACGGTTTACATGACATGTTACACTTTTATCCAAAGCGACTTCCATACTCAACACTGTGGACAATCCCCACAGGAGCAATTTGGGATGAAGTGTCTCAGGGACACAACAACATGCTGACTGCAGTGGGGTTTGAACCTGTGACCCCCTGATCCGATCCACACGCCACAAAAGACGTAGTTTATTCAGAACATTTGAACTTTTTAATCCGTTCTAAAGAGCGTTGTATTTCAATGTAGGTACACATTTGTTTTTTGCATTTCCGTGAATCGATTTTGTTATTGTTTGTAATATTGTGTTTAATTAAAAAGATTTGTTGTTGTGGAACTGAACTTTTAAAAGCCTGTTTTTTCGCTGAAGCCTTGCTGTAACTCTGTCCTTGGAAAAAAGAAAAAAAAAGGGAAACAATAATACAAATTCAAGTTTAACAAAATACAGAAATTGACATGTGGGCAAAATATACATCATGATAATTACAAAACAGGCAATGATGAAGCTTAACAAATTTAACAAAGAGAGAAAGATAACAAGGAGGTTTTTTTCTTGAAACATCCAGGTACTTTGTTTATTTTGCAGATTGTTTTGAAATGGTATATAAGAGCAAGCTTAAAATATTATGTTGAATAACAACATTACCTATAGGTTTACTGAGCACCTTTGAATTATTTGTCGATAAAACCTCAATCATGATCAACAGACACCTTTTAGATAACATTATAAGTAATGAAAGCTGTTTGGTTAGACATTAAGATGATTTATAAGTTTGAAATCATTCACTTGGTCACTACTCATTCATAAAGCTGGCTGATGTTGACAAAAAAGTTCGTTTTTTAGATATTAAAATGTATAAAATTCACCTGAAACATAAGATAACTCGCTCTTGGATTCAAGATTCAGAATTGTTTATAGTATAAAAAAAATCTATTTTATTTAAAGTAGCCTCCTTAATTGAACAATGCAGGAAAAGGGTGGTTCGTTTTTTGTGTTTATTGTAATAAATCTTTATAGAGAATCAAAAACACCTGACTGTTTAGTGAAAGGTGAATGATTTTGGTTACACAGATGATGAGATTGTTTTATGATTTGGTGATTTCCCAAAATCTCCTTCATTATATAAACGTGTGCTTTTCTATGTTTTGTGTATTTTATATACATGTGTATTTATCAGTAATAATCAGTATATGTGAGCAGTATATATATACAGTGTGTGTGTCTATTCTTGTACGTCTACCTTGTGAGGACCGTATACTTTTACCTGCAAAGTGGGGTCTTTTTAAAAACTGAGGAATTTTGACTTGTTTTCACTCCTAAAATGTATGTTTGGGACATAAACTGTGTTTTACTTCAACGCTCGCCCATTGGGTGAAGCAAATCTGCGTAGTGGCCAAACGGTGGTACTACAACATCTGTATCTGTCTGTGATGTCATTGGACCTAAAAAGGCTTTCTTTTTGCTGAAATCTTCAACTGAAATGTTGTCAGATAGATGCAATTTGTATTTATTGGGTTGACTAGTATTTTGTGACAATGTCTTCCTTCAAACGATAACATGAATGCTAGCTAGGTATTAGCTGGACAAAATCCTCCATTTACAAGGTTCAGATTTATTTTAGGGTAGGTTAATTTATGTTTGTATAAAAGTACAAAAGTGTGTGTGTGTGTGTGTGTGTGTGTGTGTGTGTGTGTGTGTGTGTGTGTGTGTGTGTGTGTGTGTGTGTGTGTGTGTTTTCTTAGTTATTCTCTGTAAAGTCCCGACAGATGCCTCGGACCAGCAGAGGAATGAACTCGGCCAGGCCGGTGAACTCTCGGGTGAAAAAGGAGTGGCTGTCCTTCGGCTCGGACGACATCGATTTGAGGTCATCAAGAGGCGCCCAGGCCACGCCCACTGAGTACATGGTAATGCCTGATTGGTGGGTAGGATAAAGAGGATATTTTAATAAGGACTAAACACAAACTGCTGTTGTCTTTCCTCTTTAAGAACACACAGTTAGAAATACACTACATTTATACAGTTTTGTAAATGTAACGTTTTTAAACTGTAAGTGTAAATATGCACATTGACGTTGAATTTTATCTCTGTCATCGCTACAACCTCTGCTTTTACCACTCTTATTTATTTATTTATTTGTGTCTATTTTTTACTGCAGTGAGAGTTGCCAAAGAAATGTTGTTGTACTTTGTATGATGACAATAAAGATATGTTCTATTCTATTCTACTTGAACTTTAGCTCTGGCTACTACTATACCGTACCGTCAACTGTACCGATGTTGTTGATTACGGAAAATGCTAAATATGTGATTGCAAGGAGTAAGATGGCTATTACCGATCGAAGCATAGATGAGATGAATCAACTAATAAAAAATAAAATTGCTACACACCTTGTTCCTTTGCCGCAATCGCCGGTAGCCTGACGTCATCATACGATTGGCCGTCTGTCACCACGATGAGGAAGTTACGGCCTGGTCCCATCCGCCTGAAACAACAATTATTCAGGCAGTTTCCTTCTCTAGATATAATGAATTCTGCAATGAGAAGCAATGTTAAAAATCCTCAACAAAACAGTTATTAGGTCATATTTCGCATACTAGTGTTTCTACTACAGCAGCATAGCACTAGTGCAGTGTTTCTCAAAGTTTTTCATACCAACAACCACTTAACCAATCAAAAAACACACAAGGACCACCTAACTCCCCAAATATCTAAAAACAATAGGCCTGCTAACCACTCCAACAGTATATAACAAATCACAGCATAATAATGACAGCTTAACCTATTGCTCATAGGTTTTACACCTCATATGAATGAGCTAACAGACTCACAGATCATTGGCTACTGAGAGAAATGCAAAATGCACCGCATTTAGTACAACACAAACCTCCGCTGTGGATTTTCTAAATAAAATACAGTAAAACTATGGCTGCAGGCCCAAGTTTAGCATGAATTCAACATTAAACACAAGTTAATTATTTACACTGTTCCATTTATTTAGCATTGTTTACGCACTCAGTCTCTGTTGCCACCTATACTAGTCATTTTTAAACAATTTGAGAAACACTTTGGATTTAAAATAAATGTATTTCAAATGTGAAATTGTACCAATTTACCATTTACTCAAGGACCACTAGGGGTCACTCACGGACCACACTTTGAGAAACACTGCACTAGCGGGATGGATTTATTTCAGCTTGTGTTAAGAAAAACCTAATAGCTGGTTGGATGTTTTTGTAATGGAAGTACAGTGCAATACTCAGGTGTGTTGTTACCTGAACAGGTTCTGGGTGGTGTAGCTGATGGCGGCTCCAGTGGCTGTTCCTCCGCTCATGTAGGGGATGCTCTGCAGGGCATTCATGGTCTCATCTTTATCAGAGTGATCAAACAGGCCGAACTCCAACCGCTGATCGTAGGTGAACTGCACTGCACCTGGACACTCAAAACATAAGTCCATCAGCCAATCAGATCATCAATTAATCAATTAGTTAAATTATTTTTGATTCTGTGAAGCTGACCAACGTGAGCTCCCACGTCTGAGATTTCAAAGCTTCTGGCGATTCCTTCCAGGAAGTCCAGGACGAGCTGGAAGTTTGAATGTCCGACGCTGGAAGAACCGTCGATAAGGAACCCGATGTTCACTGAGTTGTAGCAGGTTTTACCTTAAAAAACACACATGTATTTTACACATCTTGGCTAATCAATCAAGTTTTTACCAACATGAAATCTGCGTATCTGCAGGATATTAATTTCACAAAGATAATAATTTCTCCATAGTTATTTTTAATGACTTCTCCAAACAAATGTGATGATTTTGCAACAGAAATGTACAGATCACTCCACAGAAATTATAAGATTTCTGCGATCTCCAAATGTCCCTTGTTTTGGATTCAAGTGGTTGGGAATAACTGTTAATATGAGTTCCCTGGTGATGTGTAAATTGTGTCTTACTGCAGAGCAGGCTGTCCAGCGAGCAGAGCTTCTGAGCGAGAGGTTTCACGTGTTTGGTGGTGCTGAACCAGCTGGTGATCAAATAACTGAAGAAACCGTTGTCTTTGCACACCGCCTGCAGGACGAAGAGACAGACTGCTGTTACCGAAACATTTGATATACTGTATATTGACACCAGTACCATCGAAAGTTTGTTATCTCCCGTCACAAAAGCATGATTGGCTACAGTAAGATGACTGAGAGGACAACTTTACTCATGATGTAAAAATTCATGGAAAACAATATGCTGTGTCATGGTTTAACCAGAGGCAAACATAACTCTGACTAACAGTTCAATAAGAACGAAAATGTCACTAGTAGTCTTTGGTCAAATGAACTGGACGTTAAGCTTTAAAATGTAAAGTGCAACGTGTAAACTTGCCTTGCCTTGCACAATAATGCCAATAACAAGCTGGACTTAACAGAAGTGGTGCTTTAACAAAACTCTAAATTTACAGGAAGTTTGATAAAAGCAAAAGCAATATATTTTCCAGTAAAATGCCTACTTTTATTTTAATATGCATTTTCTTTCTCTCAAAACAGTTTCTTGTTTTCTTTTTAGTTTTTGTCTGTTGTTTTTTCACTTTTTTAGTGCTTTGGTTGTGTGTAATTATACGAAAAAATAACTAAAAATGATGGATCAATGTATAGATCTAACTGATAATGATTGTGTAACATAATTACTAAAAAATAAAGAATAATAAAAAAAACATCGATTTCACAGCAGATTGGTTTTTTTTGTCTGTTGATTTGTAGATTCATTCATTCACTCAAAGGTCGTACCCACCTTCTTCATGAAGTCCTTGTCCCGCACCATGGCGAGCTCCTCGGCCGCGGGTCTGGCCACGGACACCAGGAAGACGTTGATCCCGGACTCTCTGGCCAACATGGCCGCCTGCTCCAGCTCATCTGAAGGCCAGCCGTCCACCAGCACCATCATGACCCGAGGGTGACCCCGCCGCGCCCCGTTCTCCGGGCTGAAGAACGTCTCCGCTGTGTGCATGATGGCCTTACCTGCAGGAGGACAACAACAAGACAATGAACCAGGTAAAGAGACATCATCTCATTTTTATTTTATTTATTTTTTAAAGACTATTTGGGCCGGATTAGCCTTTACTGGAGATGACAGTGTTGAAAGGGGGAGACAGAGTCGATGACATGTGTACATGGTTCCAGGCTGGATTTGAACCAGAACATGAACATGGTCTATTTAGCTCTACCAGGTGAGATATATGGCAGCCCAACATCATTTAATTGTAACTGCATTTCAGCGACAGAGTTGCTACAGAAGCGCTGTATGAAAGTTATGTTAAATAATTGTTGTTTTATCATGAGTAAGTGCTATTTATTTTAAATTTGTTTGTCATACCGGTATATCTCTCTGATCTCTTTGTATTTCTATCAGGTGTGTGTGTGTGTGTGTGTGTGTGTGTGTGTGTGTGTGTGTGTGTGTGTGTGTGTGTGTGTGTGTGTGTGTGTGTGTGTGTGTGTGTGTGTGCGTGCGTGCGTGCGTGCGTGCGTGCGTGCGTGCGTGCGTGCGTGCGTGCGTGTGTATTACCTGTGTTGGTGTCTCCTCCCAGGTAAGCCAGCTCTTTGATGGCAAACAGCAGCTCTTTAGGCTGAGTGTAGTTGGTCAGTAAGAACTCGGTCCTCGGAGAATCACTGCACACAAAATCCAGGAAAAAGACACGTACACTTAACCAACAGCAACGCTTAGTATTATTAAAGATATATCTATCAAACTACATATCTTTAATCAGGTTGATAATTGAGTTATCCATTTATAAAGTAGCAAAACATGGAATAAACATTTATATAGTAGAGTACTAGTACCTTGTTCCAAAGTAAAGTACTTTTTAAAGGATTGCAAATGTACTCTCTCTGCCTTTGTGAGTTGTAATTGATTTGTTAAATAAAGCTAATTTAAATGTAATCTCATTAAAGTTGAATCTGCCCAAGGAAAAACTCTTTAGGTTTAATTTAGTTTTAATTGAGTGAAAACCTCATACTATATATATTTTTGAAAAAAGGGTTTCTTGAACTATTTGGTTGATGTTCTTACTTGCTCCATTTTGCGGGAAAAAAAAGATATGTATTGCTCTTTTTTCATACTGAATGTATTTATAGTATCTGTGTGTCTGACCTGGCCTGGATCAATCCTACGTGCGGTCCCATTGGTCCGACTTTCAACATGGCCGCCAGTTTGCTGACTAAGTTTTTCTGCAGGTTGAACCTCCGCTGCCCGATGTTTTTACTGCTGTCGATCACCATGGCGATATCCATCTGACAGTCTGCACACACACGTTAACACACACACACACACAATGAGGTAAAAGTAGTTGAACAATCTCAATTCATTTCCGATCAAACGTCGTGCAACAAAAACTCTACAAAAACAAACACAGGGTACCTTTATTTCCACCTTTCAGAGCTTTCTTCACTGATGGCTTCTTCAGTTTCTTTGCTGCAACACACACACACACACACACACACACACACACACACACACACACACACACACACACACACACACACACACACACACACACACACACACACACACACACACACACACACACAGCTTTAAGTCATGCCTACCAATGCCCCTCAGCTGTGAGTATTTACAGTACTACACTGGATACTATCAGTAGTATATAATAATGTGTATTTATTACCTGGCTTTAGAGCTCCAGGCAGAGCGGTGGCAATGGTTTCACTGGTCAACTCCAGTGGGACACTAACAGGCTCTGGATACACACACACACACACACACACACACACAGTCGTCGTCGTCGCGACGTCACGTACACGACACACACACACACACACACACACACACACACACACACACACACACACACACACACACACACACACACACACACACACACACACACACACACACACAGAGAGAGAGAATTAGTTTTGTACATTTACTAAAATGATGGTATTTGCTTCATCTCAGTGAACATGTTTCCCAGTTTTTCCTATATATAAAGATAGTTTTGATAATGAAAAGTATAATACTATATATTTGTTTATCCCTTGAGTTACAAAGGCTTGACAAGAAAAAACTAAAGTTAAGTATTATCCAGATACAGTATAAAGATTTAAAGAAGTTGCATTTAATGCCTTTCCCCCCCTCTAGGAGGCAGTGAAACTCCACATCGAGCTGTAAACCCACACAAACATATGGTATGTAATAAACATTATGTCTATTTATAAGTGTGTACATTGAGAGCAATGGCAAAAAATAAAGTGGATTCTGGATTTGCCTCCATATACCAATATGACGTCTTCCAATACCTTGTTAATTTGAACCAATAATTTAAAAAAACAACTAATTTAACTGAAATAGACAATCAAAACATCTATCAACAAAAAATCATAATTCGGAAACGGCTCCACCTACTGGTGAGGCTGAAGGAGGCGGTCCAGTGGGACAGGACCTGTGATTGGATGCCGTGAGCGAAGGAGCTCATATAGTTCTGTTGTCCATGAAGCTTGTTGACCCGGACGGAGCCGCCGGACGGACCCAGAACCCCCCTGCAGAGCAGAGAGGTTCAAAATATAATCAGGATAAGCAGGGCCGGCCCTAGGCACTGGCAAACTAGNNTAGCCGGTCGCCTAGGGCGCCAGATCTGGAGGGGCGCTGCGCTGGGAGAAAAAACACATACCCCCGGACCCCCCTAGAGGGTGTGACGTCCACCCGCCAATTCAAAAATGTTCATACAATAATGAATACATTTGAAACCTTCTTTATGTATATAACCAACATGTTAATATGTTACAGTTTTTGTAGTGTATTGGTCTTTTGTAGAGATTTTTCATTTATTCTTTATATATTCTATTGTGTATTGCTTGGAGCG
>NW_011335377.1:0-1796 GCF_000735185.1 Notothenia coriiceps | reverse complement strand
TTTTTGTCATATAGTGTGAAAAAGGGTAACCGTTATTAAGATGTTACAACTGTGCCTGCATGGGTTACAACTGTCCCTGTACACAAGGACAGTTGTAATAGTTGAGTTTTTTTTTTTAAATACATTTTCCAAACTGTACTTATTCCATAAAAACATCTTAAAGACATTGTTTCAGTAGCTGACATATTGATAATGCATAATATAGCAAAATGGCTATCCAATTGTAAATGTTTTTTTACTTATTGGGGAAAAGCCCCAAAAGTGTTGCAACTATCCCTGGTCTCCCCTACTATGTCGCAGGGACAGTTCCAGAAGGGCAGGCTGACTTGTTAGGGGAAAAGCGGAAGTCTGTTGCTAACCATGTGCAAGACATACATGAGCATGATACCGAGATATACCCCATGTGTGGCCATGCCCATTTACTAGGTGACAACAGAAATAAACAATGGCTTAAACCAGGTAGCCTACATGGAAAATGTTTTTGCACATGATGGAATAATTTAAAGGCAAAATTAAGAGTCAAATTTAGTTGCCAAATCAGAAAGCCACCTACCCAGGCAGCATTCCTGGTGTTAATCTCTTTCCCTAAAAATGTAAACTATTTATTGCAGGATCTAAGCCAGCTGAGCTGCTGAATGACATCTTAAAAAATCCCCATGTACTTAAGGACATCAAGAAGATCTCGAGTACATACCAAACATCATCTCTGGAAGCATTCCATAGTTTAATCATTCGCTTTGCACCGAAGCATACAGGATTCATGTGGCTCTGTCAGCTTGCTAGGTAACTAATGATAGCCTTGTACTAAATGGATTTCTTTTAATTGTGTTTTAGGGATACTTTGATTCTATATGTTCTGTAATTGTTCAGTCTACATAAGAAATAATCGTTTAAAATATTTATTTCAGGTACTACTTGGCAGCACTACACTACAACGAAAACAGTGCAAGACTACAGGCTGTGACTCGAGAGGGCCAAGAGCGTTTCACAATCCGTTTCCCAAAGTTTAAAAAGGGTCAAGATTCAGTACGCAAGGAAAAGACACCAGCAACATATAGTAAGTTTAGATAGGGGACAGATTTTAATATACCAAATTACCAATACAGTAAAACATGAGCATTCCGACCCTGCTAAACTATTCTATTATTTTTAGAGTACACAACAAACATTCTTGAAGGTCTTCTGCAAGCCTATTCTGACTCGCCACAGGACTTGAGAGAGTCCATCCAAGAAGTCCGTGACCAAGTACCACAACCTTTGGCCTCAGAGATGGACCACCCCGATAAAGAGGAGGCAGTGCGTCAGCACAGGTGTCGGTTCATTAACCAGTAACAGTGTTTACTAGACTATCTTTAATCTTTGCTTTGAAATAAGATTCCTGCTTTCTTTTGTGGTGTGGTTCTTATCTTGTATAAACAGTTCCTTTTAATTTTGTACAAAAACTGTTCTTGTATCTATGGGTGATACTTCATAATAGTGTACTTCAAATAAAATTGACAATATCTCTATGCTTATACTGTATTAACATAATACCTGGCAGACTGTCAAACTGGTTATTGAATCCTCTGGTGATCAGCCATCAATATTATACATGTTTCTTTTGTTGTGATTGTTTCTACTCACTCATATCACTGATATTATTGCCTAATACATTACATTCTGCTGTTTATGTCTGTGCTTGTTGGTGGGGTGTCGGGACCTACATTTCGTGCAATGCACTTCTACTGAACCAGTAGGCACAGTGTTCCAACATCCAGGTTCTACTTTCTTCTGGTTGATCAGATTAGCATTAAAGA
>NW_011335376.1:0-1728 GCF_000735185.1 Notothenia coriiceps | reverse complement strand
TGCAAGGGATAATTGTTGTCATCTTCTCTGTAAACTTTTTTTTCGCCGTTCTTTTGCCATTTTGAGATTTACATTTCTAGCGGAAAGCTAACCAGGAAGTGTTTTAGCACACCACGTGACGCATCTGAACGAATCACGTTGTCTGAAATTGACACCAGCCAATGAGATTTCGTTTCTTGGTTTAAGACCCCTTTGTGCTTTCACGATTGGTTGCTGATACAAAGGAAATGACCATATTTGGATCCGATGAGATTGTGCAGGAGAGACACAGCTTTCTAACGATATTTCTGTTGACATGGTGCACACAGCGGTCGCGGTACTTTGTTACGTTAGAAAGCTAACTTTTGGTGAATTTAGGAGAAATCTACTGACGCAAATAGACAAACTATAGTCAAATAAACACTTAAATGTGTATTTTGTACGTTTTCCTTCCAAAAGCCTGAAAGAAAACATGTTATAGAATCAAAATAGCACAAAATCTCAAAATTGACCAGTGCTTGAAAAACGATGTTTTTGCCTGCCGTGTCTCGCCTTAAGTGATCCTTGGTATGAAAAAGTTTGAGAAACACTGCGCTAGTGGACTGTCAAAGGGGGAGCCTCGTTGCGGGGAAATTATACAGATGGCTAGTCCGACCCAGAAAGTGACAGTAAGAAAAGAAAGTGTTTTCACGTAACGTAAAGGTAAATGAATTCCTGTTTAGTGTCTGGCTTTCCCCTCGGCCTCCTGTCTGATGCTTGTTAGTGAATAATAAAAGTGATTATATGTGAATCTGTTTCAGTCCGGAGCCATCATGACCGTCCTCGCTGCCGTTTGCACCAAAATGCCTGAAGCTCAACTCGCCATCATCTTCCTCCCCATGTTCACCTTCAGCGCCGCCAACGTGAGTTACGCTTCATTTCTCTTTTATCCAAAGAGACTGGAGACAATCAGTGCAGGAACCATAGAGATCCAACAACAAGGGAAGTGCAGACGTGTTCACTTCAAGCGAGACATACCATAATGAGGGCTAATTCAATTGAAGAATTATGACTATTTTCTGAAAATGTCAAAATTCTGAATTGTTTCAAAAATGTTTCAAAAATTCAGATTTTTTTTTAAATTTAGACTTTTTTCAAAGATGTAAAAATTTCTGACAAAATTCTGACTTTTTTTCAAATATTTAGACTTTTCAAAAACGCCACCAATGTGAGATACGTTTCATTTGGCTGAGGCTTTTATCCAAAGACATTTATTTAGTTTTATTTATTCATTCATTTTTTTTTGTATTTTAACTAAAATACTGAAATGTGTTTGTTTAAATATGAGTATTTCTTCATGAAATGATGAAATAAAGATAAAATATTCATTCTAAAATATAAAATGTCAAATAAATAAATATAATAAAACTTAGAAACTCATCCTCAAAGTGAAATACCTGAAATCGTGTTTCTCTGAAAGCTCAGATATTACATTTTTAATGATTATCTTTAATTAAAAATAATATTTACGTCCTTTCGTTACCAGGCGCTGAAGGCAATCGTTGCCATGGACACGGCCGGCGTTGTTCTGGGATGGCGGTACTTCGACCACGCGGCGCATTTAGGAGGAGCGTTGTTCGGGATGTGAGTTCAACCCTCCATAATGATATTAATAATAATATATAAATGAAAGATTGACTACATTTCCCATGATGCTCTCTGTCCCCTGCAGCTGGTACATCATGTTTGGTCACGAGTTGATCTGGAAGA
>NW_011335375.1:0-2054 GCF_000735185.1 Notothenia coriiceps | reverse complement strand
AAGATTCTCTCTCTTTTTGATCCATTTCTATAAAAACCTGTCTGAAAATGAGCTGATCAGATTTTGGCCACTTGATGATGTCATAACGATGTGTTGTCTTGTGTAACCGTTAGCCAATCAGCAACCAAGGTACCCCCCCCCCCCCCTTATCACCTGAATCTCCTCCTAGAGCACCATTGAGTTCTTTGTAACCAGATGTCTCTCAGAGGGGCGTGGGGAGGGGCTCCTTATTTTCATCTAAAGTAACAGACAGAGAATCAGCACTTTGGAAACAGGGCTGAAACAGAGGGGATTCTGGGTAATGCTACATTGATCTGTTTGGTGTTTCAGCCAATCAGAGACAGGCTCTGGATATATCTGAGACATATTGATGAAGAAGAGGATGATAGGGGACCTTTAAAACTCGTGACCCGCTCAGATGTCGGAGCTTCAGACCGTGAAGCCCCTCTCTCACCCCTCGTCCATTTTAAAGCTTCTTTCCTCCATGCAAGTCGAGGGTCTCAGTCTCCATGACAACCCTCCTTCCCCCCGTCCATCGTCTCGCATCAGCTGCTAATCTGAAGCTCTGCTGAAACCGCTCTATTTAGGCTTTATATTCCCTGGAACGAGGAATTTGACTTGGTGTCGTGCTGCATACATAAAAGTAAAACAACACAGATAGAGAACTATAAAAATATAAAAAATAATCTAAAAACATAGTGAGATATAAATGTGTTAACATAGACATGGAATAAGATATGGAATAAAAATCGGCAGTAGTAAAAAAAGAAAACATAAATTGTTGTACATTGTGTGCAGACAACAATATCTGTTTTCTTTTTGTTATTACTGCCGATCATCCTCATCTTCATCTTCATCATCATCATCCTCTTCATCTTCGTCATGCATACTGTTGTTTCAGAGGTGAGTAGTTCAGGGTGTGTTTCTGTGATGATCAGAAAGTCTGCAGAAAAATGAAATGGATTTAACTTTGATGGAAAAGCAAAGACAGAAATACTTTAAAAAGGCAGCATCAGCGTCAGAACAAATGCTTTGTGAAAGTTATACTCTGACCCTTTCTGACAGTAAGCGAATACTTCACTAACCTACCCTTTAATATGAGACATAACAAAGTGAAACATGAGCAGTTATTGTGCGTTGATGCTGCCTGTGAGCCCTGAGGTGCAGCTGCAGGGGATGTAAGTACACACAGCAGCAGAGACACACATGGCCTCTTATTATAAATATATATTAAGTACTACAATTCTGCTGGTATCAATAATATGAGTGGAGGGGACCTTTAAGTATAGCATGTTGCATTGTTAGAGTTAGACCTTAGACTCTCATACCTCATTCACACCAACGCAACTCCGGTTCAAGCTCCGTGCTAGAGCTTTTCAGGTTCAGAACCGGTTCTTCGGTTTAGCTCCGGCTCTTTTCCCACCGCCCAGAGTCCGACTGGTGCTGCGTCATCGTTTGATCCCGCCCCTGCCCCTGCCCCCGCCTCGACGTAGGCGTCACGTATGTGGTGCTTTTGCTCTGGCCGGAAACATTTTTGTTGCTTGAAACGAACCGGATTCCGGAGCTAAGAGGCTGCTCCGCTGCGGTGTGAACTGGAAAACCCGGTGCTTTTCAAGCTCCAGCTCCGAACCGGCCCTGAAGCACCGTTGGTGTGAATGAGGTATGAGAGGTCAAAGTGAAACTAAAGTAGATGTTTTGCGTAATGAAAAAATAAAACCCTTGAATATTTACATACTAGTTGTGAGCAGAAACATTCAACAACTCACATTTAGCAAGCTCTATTTAAGTAAATATACGATCAGATCTCGATTAAAAGACCCACATCACATCCTTAGCATGAACTTCACTGAATTAGATCCGAGCAAATGCTGACAGGATTTAAGTTGAGGAGTGATCGGTCCCTTTAGCCCTGAGGTCAGTGTGTCTCCTCTGCTGTATGAGCCTCAGTCAGTGCTACAAGGCTACATAAACGCCCTGTTTTCTCCTCCTCTTCCTCCTCTTCCTCTTCTTCCTCCTCTTCCTCTTCTTCTTCCTCCTCCTCTTCCTCCTCCTCC
>NW_011335374.1:6661-14174 GCF_000735185.1 Notothenia coriiceps | reverse complement strand
ATGTTCTGTCCAGGGTTCCGTCTAGATCTGTCCCGACCGCTCCGGTTCCTGTCCGGCCAACACCGGTTCCTGTCCCACCGAGGGTCCCGCCATCTCCAGCTCCCAGAGATCCCGATGCCTGTACTCCTGCTCCGGTGATCCAGCTGAACCAGGAGGGGCCCCATCGCGGCCTACGCTATCTCCCTGCCCGTCCTGTGGAGCTGTCCCAGCGCTGCCTTCCTGCCCGTCCTCCGGAGCTGTCCCGTCGCTGCACTCTTGCCCGTCCTTGTGCCCGGCCCCCTGAGTTGCCCAGCCGCGGCCTTCGCCCTTGTCTCCATCCCCCTGAGAGTCGCCGCAACTGCCTTCGCCCTCATGCCTTCGCCCTCATGCCTGCCCCCTGAGTTACCCCGTCGAGGCTTTCGCCCCTGTCTCCTGAGACAAAATCCTCTGCCTCTGCTTTACCCCTGGGCCGTCCGCCCGAGACCACCTCCTCGGCCTCTGCTTTGCCCCCGGGCCGTCCACCCGAGACCACCTCCTCGGCCTCTGCTTTGCCCCCGGGCTGTCCTTACTAACACTAAGAAAGTGGATCACATCCTGTTCTGAGGTCTTTACACTGGTTTCTTGTCTGTCAAATAATTGATTTAAAAAATACTGCTGCTGGTTTATAAAGCATTGAATGGTTCAGGCCCAAAATACATTGCTGACCTCCTGCTAAATTATGAACCATCCAGATCTCTCAGGTCTTCTGGGACTGCTCAGCTTTCTGTCCCCAGAGTCAGAACTAAACATGGAGAAGCAGCGTTCAGATATTATGCTCCAAATATCTGGAACAAACTCCCAGAAAACTGCAGGTCCGCTGCAACTCTGACTACTTTTAAATCCACGCTGAAGACTTTTCTTTTTACCACTGCTTTTAATTGATATATTCACATCTTAAACTGCACTGTAACTTTTATTCATGTATTTTGTTTATTGCTTTTAATGTTTATTATCTTTGCTTTTTACTGTCTGTTTTTAAATGCCATTTTCTTAATGTCTTTCATTTTTGAATTGCCTTGTGTTGAAAGGTGCTATATAAATAAACTTGCCTTGCCTATACCTATATCATCATTTATTGTGTCAAACATTGGTGTGTATTCCAGGCACCATGAGAAAAAACAGTCTTTAATTATTACAGAGACAATAAAGAAATGTTCATGTCCTAAAATGACTTTTTTTCCTCATTATCACAAGATACTTGCATGCAAGCAAGACATACTTTTCTTGTTACCGTTAGATACAAACTTATCTTATAAAAACAATGTTTCACCTCGTAATGAGATAACGAAAAACATTCATGTGTGGCTCTAATGAAACAAATTGGATACACTGACAATAACTTGTTTAAATGATTTTGTTTTCCATGCTTCGGGTCAGATGTGTGTACTCTGCTGTTATTGTACACCGTAGAGGGTATCGTCTCAAGTGTATTCTGAAATCACAGATCAGTTGTCCATTATAACATTGAGGGGCATTGGGATCTATGTTGTCAACACAACCCAATCAAAGACCAAAACCAACAATGCTGTAGCCTATAATTAAATCACTTCTTACTTAAAACTTAACTTAAAGGCTAACAACGTCCTTTTTTATAAAACGTTACTCAATCAGGACTAAATAGTGCATTTATTGGGGACTATTTACAGCCATGGATTACTTCACATTTGGTGCAGTGTTCTTTGTAATAAAAGAACATGTTTTTGGACAACAGATTCTATGACACAGAGGATTATCATGCTTTGAGTATGCAGATAACACTTGTGTTTTCCCCTTTGTATGAAATGTTCTATATAAATACTTTGTACAAAATGAACTTTGTACATTCTAACTGGTTTAAATTGTTGGAGTAATGATAGGAATTGTAATATATCATAGTTAAACAGATATAATTTACAACTATTTGCACCTCCAGTTTAAACTCTTCTGGGCTGTTTTCTGTCAGCCTTCTAAGCAAAAGCTGCCTTTTGGTGATAAAGCAGCACCTACAGTTGCCTCCCTCCCTCACTGCTGATCTATGGTCTGCTCCTGAACACAGAAACAGATGTTCTACAAGTTTCCCCGCTCCCTGAATGGGACCTTTTGTTGGGAATAAAAAAACGGAGCAAGTGTCCACAGCAGGTCGAGGGTCGGGTTAGGCAAAAGGCACCAGGTTCCACAAGTCTTGACCTTTTTAAATGAGTGCAATGTGATACAATGCATGGGTCAGCAGTCACATACTGAAAGCAGGCCCACATGTTGCTGAAGACCCCCTGACCCCCACCGCTCCATGACGTGTGGCGACTGAGACTCTGCTGGGATAACAATCCCCCGAGGCTTCTGGGTAATTAGGGGACCCAATCAAGCAAAATTGTGAGGACCCTAGTTTCGACATCTCGTTCATCTTTGATTTACAATGGGAATGCTTTACTAGTAAATAATAGGAGATGAATACTTAACCAGCTCCAAGCACGAGTCTGTATAACATTTCATCGCTGCAATTTGACCACCAATGAATTGAAGGCTCTACAACCAATGTTTTGCAAACAAAGAGACATTTTGGATAATTTCATACTTGGCCCCGGTCTTGTTTCTGACCATAATAATTTCCCTTTCGAGACATCTATTTGGCTTCCACTGTATTAAAATCGATGTAATGTTTGAATTGCAGTTTTGGCTCAACTCGCAATGGTTGTTCGGTTGAAGGTTCTCAACTCTCATATGCATTCACTAAGGCGGAATGATACTCACCACTAATAAGGGACTCTGAGATGACGTATGACAAATGTTTGGTGTCTGGTGACAAATCTATTGCGTCGAGTTAAGGCTGAAGCAGAGCAGATGCACTGTGGAGAGTCCAAAATAGCCCCACCACGCTGGAGGTATTTCTGCCTTAATACTGTCAAAACCAGAGCACTAAGAAAACCAGATGGAGCCACTTTATTTGTTGGACTGATTTTGCCTTCTCAAGTTTATCTCCAGCAGTTCTCATAGCGGAGAGGGAGCCTAGATGTTGGGTCCGGTCAATGTCGTAATTTATGAAGTGCTTTCAAAACCAAGGTTGCCACAACGTTCTGTGTAACGAAGCACATAAATGCATGATAACAACATCAGATAACACTGCATACATCTCAACTTATGAGGCCACTTCACCCTCTTTCTTTCTCTGAGTGGAAACATGTGAGAGGAGGATTATTAAGGTGCCCAAAGATCCGGCAGAAATATTTCACCAGCAATGAAAGTTGGGATCATTTAAACCTCTCTTTTTCATTATCTTATGAAATTGTAAGAACACATTTGCTCAATAGAAGCACTTTTATTTTACTTTTGACGTACTTCTATTTTATGCTGCTGTCTCTTTTTCACATATTTATATGAAAAGGGGCCTTTTAAGCTTTTTGGGGTGTTCCCTTTCCTTTAGTGTAGGTTGTTGTGCATGTAAATGGTCTGCAAAGGCAAACATCTCAAAGTTCCCTCCAGAGGGAGTTTCTCTCCAACAGCTCCATACTGTTTCAGAAATAATATGAATAATGTGGTTTTGAACATGATATGACGTTTAATCACGGCAGCATTTGGCTGTATCTGGGTAGAATTCTCCTGATAAAATACCAAGCATAAGCTCTTTTTTTCTTTTTTTAAAGCTTTGGACCCAGAATCAGCACTTCTCTAACAGGGATGAAATAGAAGGGTAGGAGGCATGGCTAGATTGAGTGATCTGTTTGGTATTTTGAGCAAAACACTTCATAGACATGATTTTTATATATTTTCTATATATCTGAGACCTATGCTTAAAAATAGCATAATAGGAGCCCTCTAAAGCATGGGAGGCTGTGGCTCAGTGGGATAGTCCACTGATCTTCGGATCAGGGGTTAGCAAGTTTGAGTCCCACTTCAGTCAGCATTTCATTGTGTCCCTGGGCAAGACCCTTCACCCCAAATTGCTCACTTTGGAAAAAAGCGTCTGACGTGGTAATGTAAACATGTCACAATAGAGGCACAAAGTACAAATATGAACCTGAAAGTGAGTAAAATATGTTTTCTTTAAAGCAGTGACTACTTAAACCTCCCTTGTCCCGTTACAGATGTTGTTAGTAGTTACAACAAAGAGACATTTCCCATTTCCCCTGGCCCATTAATCATTTCCCGACCCCTTAGATTTATCTTGTGACCCTTTGGAGGTTCCTGACCCCTAGGTTTGTTACCACTGGGCTAAACTTTTCACTGTAAAGTTCACATTGCGGAATTTGTACTATAACTTAACTTTGAGCACTTTTTCCCACTCAAAACCAGAAGCAGGTGTGTATCTGTAACACATGTTGACAGATCGGAACATGTGGCCCACAGAGAGCCGTACACATTCTTTGGCCCCTTTTTTTAATCATCCAGTTTTTATTTTTGTTGTAAAAAATAAAGATCAATCCAAGCTGACCCAGGTGAAATCCATGGATATACTCAAGTTAACAATAAAGTTAATGGCAGTGTGATATCATGCATTGCTAAGAGCGGAGTGGGACTCGATTTAAGCATAGGGGGGGAGGGGTCAATGTAGAGGAGTCGGAGAAGGATTTGGGACTTCACTGTAACTTGTCGCATAAGCATTTAGGCAACTGCTACTGAAGAAACATTTTAACGTTCTGTAGCTTTTTGGAAACTTGGAGAAAATATTGGCGGTTCCAATACAACCACAAACAAATAAACAGCAAAGCTTGGTTGTTGACACCACTCCAAACCAACAAACACATATCCGATTGACAAATGGAAATAGACGCGCAAAACAATCTGAAATCTGTTAAACTTGTAATGGGACTCCGTAGTCACAATGTCTATAGCCTCAAGACAATCATAACAAACAGGAACTCTGACTTACTAAACCAAGTGATGTTTTATTTTGCAGAGTCTTCAGAACCTTGTTTAGCACTTTCTTAAGGCTAAACTCACCGGGGATGTTGTTGTTTTTGTAATAAATTATTCACACGGAAACCTTTCTTTCCCTATGAAGTAAGACATTTTTTGAAACAAGGTTTAATTCTCAGAGCTTTCGCAACATGAATAAAGGCAAAAACCAAATCACATTGTGAAGAAAGGAGATATTAACATATACTATAGTGTTATTAAGGATTATAAAACGTATTACAAATTATTACTCCTTTCGACCTTGAAAAAGGCAAATACAAGATCCAATTCTTACATTTCAATATAAAATTACCTTGCCTGCCATAATGAATAATTCTGATGGTGAACATTTTGCGTATTTGTGTTGTGTGTGTAAAAGCTTTTCATTTTATAAAAGCCTGCTCTCAATTATTTGATGTCAACACTCAGAAAGACACACTTTAAACATTTTTTGCCACCTTGTAGGCACACTTGCCAAAGCATTAATTCATGTATTTTATGAGCCGGTATCACAATGTAATTATTTCTGCATCATTTTGAGAAGTATTACAATTAAATAATGGCAAAATACAGAAATGTTGTTGGTGGTATCAACATGGAGATAAGCCCCGCCTCCTCGCCAGCGCTCTAGTTTGAGCGACAAAAGTAAACACAAATGCATAATACACTTGCGCGAATAAAGCGATCAAAATCTTCCATTCGCGTCAGGTGACCTCACACACCTTAAGTGCTACGTACGAGAGTTTTGTTTTATTAGACAAGGTTTTCAGTCTTGGTTTCTTGTTTTATTAAATGAAATGTGTTCAAAACATGACTCTGACGTCCACTGTACATACATCAGGTCGAGGTGGGACTGGCCACTCATTGGTGAAATGAGCCTAACCCTAGTTTGAATTGGTGTGGACAGGATGGAACAGTACTGGGATTCCTCCTTCAATCCGCCTCTAAGCCTGGCACATCAACTGTTATCTTTCCTCTTGTCCTCACTATCGCCATGCATAAATATAAAGAAAGTCTAAAAACCCAAGACAAGTCAGTCATTCAGAACCAGTAGGCTTCTTTCCATGTTAGAACTGTATTGAGCAGAACCTCCGCAAACAGAAATCCATTATTTTTGTATCAGATACATTTGAGAAAAGCAATATCAGACAGCGGAATAATGAATAGAGCACCAGAGGTCATTTTAAAGGTCAGTCATTAGAATTATAACCACAGACCCTGAAGTCTCTAATGTGATATGAATCTTAAATCCTGTGTCATTATTTCGGCAGTCCTGGAAAACCCAACAAATTCATATTTCCCTAATTATTTTGTTAGGGAGAGGATGTTCAACTCGGAGAGGAATGCTGAACTCAGTGCAGCAGTCAATTGTGCCTCGTATTACATCCTTCAGACACTGGATCCAAGGGATACTTTCTGCCTGAACAAACACTCTGCTTGAATCTGCTTACACCGAATCAAAGTCATGGCAACTCCCATGAGTCGCACAGTGTTTCCCCTACCATTGTCTTGGCGGGGCGCTGCGCAAATTCAAGGTGTTTTTTGTTTTGTTTTTTATTACATTTTTTTTTTATTATTTAAAAAAAAATATAATATATCAATACCTACATACAGCACCAAATTGGCAACTGAAGTAAATATAATCTACGGTCACGTTTCACATTGAACATGTGCTCTTCTTTATTAAATAAACTAAACGCCTATGTTATTTATCCAATGTGCATGTTTCAGTGTCCACTGCCTTGCGTATTCACATTCTCCCTCCGCTTTATTTCTGAAGGGCGGGGCTCCGCTCCCCCCCCCACACAATCAGAGACAAGGGCGGAGGAAAGGAGGAGAACAACAGCTCTGCTGTCTGCCCGTTTGTGTCCCCCCCAGTTTCAAATTCGTTTATTATAATTTTTTAACCGCAAGCCGTTATCGTCACGGGAGAAGGACACAAACAGCCTGCCCAGGTGGACGCGCGCGAACGCGACAACGAACGTAGCGTGCGCATTCTAAAAATAGCCCACAGATGGTGAGCAGGTACCGCGGTTTTGAACTACATTATTGAATTTGACAGAAAACAACAATGAAACGCCAGCAGAAGAATAGTCTAATGAGTTGGGTGAAAAAAAAGACAGGAGATGTGAGTTGGTTTATTCAGTAAATTAGCTCAGGATAATTGGATGTTCTGTCTACTCTACACCTGTTGATGTGAGGCTAATGCAGGATTTTCTAGCTTGATGCTACCGGCATTTAGCGGCAGTGACTCAACAAATTGCCACTTAAAATGTATCGTCAGCAATGTATGACAAGCAGACTGATTGTTTAATGTTAGACTCACACCAATAGGTCAATATGATCATAACACGATTGCTTTCATATCAGAGATCAGATGAGGTGGAGCTGCCTCCAGCAATAGAGGATGAGGCAGAGAGAAGGAGCAGCAGCGCACAGGGTTGCAGCAGGTATGTTATATGCTGTAGTCAGGTGATTTAAATGTATCAATGAAAGGAAGAAGTGTAGGCTACATGATAAGAAGGGAATACAGTTTGAATAAAAGTAATACACTGTACTGTATTACTTTTTAATGTACAAATATTTGTGTTACTATACGATAACAACAATAATTAAAACTGCGGTC
>NW_011335374.1:0-2847 GCF_000735185.1 Notothenia coriiceps | reverse complement strand
GCGGCAGACACCCTATCCGTTTTTAAGAGTGCTCTTAAGACCTTCCTTTTTGATAAAGCTTATAGTTAGGGCTGATTAGATTCAGCCCCTAGTTTTGCTGATATAGGCTTAGTTTGTCGGGGGACATCTTACTTCTTCTTTCTCTCTGTCTATACCTGTGTACTCTCATGTTCCGATTAACCCAGCTTCCCCAAATGTCTTTCTGTTTGGTGTCTATATACGCCGGGATCCGGAGTCATGGATGATCCTGCGGTCCTGTGTCTTGGCTGTTGTCCTGGATCATAAGTCCTGGATGGATATCCTCGTGGATTCATCTTCCTATTATACACACATGCATTTCCAAACATTTGGACCACCTATGTTGCAAATGTATTATCTTTTCAATTTACACACGGCATCTATTGCACGTCTGTCCGTCCTGGGAGAGGGATCCCTCCTCTGTTGCTCTCCCTCAGGTTTCTCCCATCTTTCCCTTTAAACTGTGGGTTTTCTCCGGAAGTTTTTCCTTGTACGATGTGAGGGTCTAAGGACAGAGGGTGTCGTATTGTCATACTGATATTCTGTACAAACTGTGAAGTCCACTGAGACAAATGTAACATTTGTGATATTGGGCTATATAAATAAACATTGATTTATTGATTGATTGATTGACCGTCCCCCCCAGTCCCCCCCCCACTCTGCACTGTATGCACTGCTTCATTGGAGTTGCACCTGGCCTGCAGCTCCCGCCAGCTAAGCATAGTGAATGTTACAATTATTAACTTGTTGTTTCTCGCAGCTGATTCTACTTTGACCGATTGTATAAAACTTGCCATGGTGGGGAGCACACAGTTACAGCACATCTCAGTTATACATTCACCTCAATTTTGGCCGGCAGATAGGTGGTTCTGATAAATCTGGACAGCTGTGACCTCTTGACCTGCTGGTGGGTCAATCATTACACACGTGCTGTGAAGCCAAACCAAACCAACTTAATTTTTTGGCTGGATTTGGAGACAATGTGAATAAATTAATGCAGAATATAGCAACACATAAAGCTACAATGAAGAGCTGGAACATGCTCATACAGAATGTATTTGATACTTTTAGACAGTGCAGATAAAGATGATTTAAGACGTCTTAAATCACATTAATGGGGAAATAAAAGTGGAAACTGATAAAAGGGTCAACCTGCAAACTCCTTTGATAACTCGTGTGATTGCCACATTGCTTCTTCTGTGATGTCATTGTAACCCCATATATCATCTTTTCAGCTGGCTATGTAAAATGCCTATGAATGATGTCAGAAACTACACAAATAACACATTGCCGCTCCCTCAACAAAATGGGAAGATTAGTCAAAGATGTTTCAGAAAATGTTTGCAGCAGGGTGAGTTTGATGCATATTTTCCTTTGTGTATAATTGCATGTCCATGAAATCTTGATATGGTTCTGAAAGCTGTCCTGCTAGCAGCATTGCTATGTGGAGGGCAATGTCAGTCAAATGTAACATTTCTGACCCCGTATAAAAACAAAGTACAATTAAACGCCACTCAAGCTCCTAGTTCCAGCTTTTGAAAGTGGGAGCAAATCCATCTACCGTGAATTCAAGGGGAAGCAGCTGTGTGATGTCACACAGCAGAGGAGGCATTGTTTATAATGGTAAACCATCAACTTAAAAGCAATGTAAAGTCTATTTTTCAAAAATATTGTATCGTAAAAACTGCTCTGCATGTAAATTGATGTCAAAGTGTCACCAATTTCTTTCGTTATAACTTAATTAAAAAAAAGAAAGTCACCAATAGGCGCTTTCACACCGCAGTACTTTTCCCACAAAGGTTCATCAGAACTTAGTTCATGAGAACTCTTTAGTTCTCATGAACTAAGTACAGATCGCGTTCACATCGGAATAAGTCCCTGGGGGAGGATTAGGCAAATGAAGCCGCTGACGTCACTTCTTCTTCTTCTGCTTTGGGTTTACTGGCAGGCCGCAATCAACTTCACGGCGTATACTGCCACCCGAAGTCCCGGCCGGAAGTCCCCGGAGTTGGGGACTGACTTCAGTAGAAGCTGCTGGGACTCCCAGCAGCTTCTACTGAAGCCTTCCGAGTAAATTGCCAGAACGCCGACAACTCCTCATCTCCACCGCTCCAATGTTTTCTTTTGTGTTGCCATAAGTTAGTCTCTCTGCGTTGTGCGCTGGGCTAATGCTAATGCTAATAAAAGGGAAAAGGAAAAGGGGGTAAAAAGGTTCTCATGAACTATAGTGGAAATGCGCCATTAGACACTAACTCATGTAGCAGTATTTGAACCATCTCATTCATGTTATTTATTTTTTAAAGTTACATTTTGATATCCCTTTAACACTGTCACAAAATTAGTCATTCAAGACATAATGTGTTTAATTAGTAACGAAAGAAATTGCTGGCATGCACTTTTATACATTTCTGGTCCTGCCCCTCTAACATCCAATACATGTACCTGATAACATTTGCATAGGTTTGCTTATGTTGCTAGTTGGAAACACAGTAACATACAGTTGGAAGAAAAAGTATGTGAACCCTTTGGAATTACTTGGACTTCTGCATAAGTTGGTCATAAAATGGAGGAAGCCACTGCTGTCCAGAAAAAACATTGCTGCACGTTTGAAGTTTGCAAAAGAGCACCTGGATGTTCCACAGCACTACTGGCAAAATATTCTGTGGACAGATGAAACCAAAGTTGAGTTGTTTAGAAGGAACACACAACGCTATGTGTGGAGAAAAAAAGGCACAGCACACCAAACATCAAAACCTCATCCCAACTGTGAAGTATGGTGGAGGGAGCATCATGGTTTGGGCTGCTTTGCTGCCTCAGGGCCTGGACAGA
>NW_011335373.1:3379-5750 GCF_000735185.1 Notothenia coriiceps | reverse complement strand
TCTGCAAGCGTCACGTTCCGCGGAGATTCAGGATCGCTGTCAGATGACCCATCAGAGGCAGAACAAACCCAGGACACATCACTCAGTCCTGATACTTCCCCACCATCAGACTCTTCTTCGCTCGGTTTAGCAACGCTAGTGCCTCCTGTACGTTCATGAGTCTCTTTCTTTTGTCCATTTTGGAAATATAACCGGCTCTCTCTATCTATCTATCTCTCTCTCTATCTATCTATCTATCTATCTATCTATCTATCTATCTATCTATCTATCTATGAATCTATATATCTATCTATCTCTCTATCAATATATCTTTCTATCTCTCTCTCTCAATCTATCTATCTCTCAATCTCTCTCTCTATCTACAGTAGTAGACAAAAGACGTCATGTTTATGTTTACGCGCTAAATCAATAGCGCGAGGAGCGCTGCATTTCTATGAGGTAAATATTACCCGCTGGCGGAAATAGGTATAAATAGCCGTTTTTTTGGCGATTTTTTCAATCTGACTTCATATTGACAATTTTTAACAACACAGGATGTTACATAACACACTTTCAGGAAAAGTCACGGACTGGGAGACGTTAATATTTTATTGAAAAAAAGTTACATACAATAAAAAAACAGCTGCGGGTAAAATTTACCCGTTGGCGGTTCTAGTGTTAAAAAGGGTTAAAATGTCAACATGCTTTCGTAGCACACTTAGAACATTGACGAAAGTCTTAGAAACGCAGGCTCTCAAATGTTACAATTCTTTTGAATAATTTTTTTAATTGTGCGCAGTAACTGCAGTATTAATACATTTCCTTTAACATTTCAGTTCAACTTAACAAAGTCCATTAAGGAGTGAACCTTTGCAAAGCTCAGTATAAAAGCCTTGCACCTCAACCCTTTTTGTCGCCAAATCAATACAAGCAATCATGTTAGATATTTAACCCTTGAACTCTCATCACCATGCTCTCACACACACACAGTCAATTAATGTCAACCTATGTAGACCCGCCCTGCGAATATTGTGCGGATGGGCTTTACCTCACTGTAATGTCATGGAATTAACACACTGAGTATAATCCTCCTTTAACCTTTTGATATAAATGACAAAGGTAGATAATAGGAGGGGGAAGGGGGAGTTTGAAATTAAGGGAGGACACAAAGAACCAGAGATTGAGAGAGTAGGCTGTTGTAAAGATGTTTTCATGTCTCAAAATGTTTCAATGTTTGTCCTAATGATTTCTTTTGATCAATCAATATCAAAACCCATTGGCTACAGTAGGACAACAATAATCCTATGGGGGCAAAGGACTATATTTCTTGGGTTCTAGTTTAGCTAGCGGATATCAGGGCGATGAAATCCCTTTCTTTATGCCACTCATTGTCCACAGTCCGATTAGAAACTTGAGACAATAACACTAACCCTAATGTCATACATTGTAATCCGACGGACCTTACACAAACCTTTTTCCAAATCTTAGTAGTGAGCTCAGGCCAAAATATCCTAACACTCCACAATAGGTCCTCAATGTCATAAAAAACTGAAATTGGTCCCTCAAAATAATAAAATCTATCAATTAAGAGTCTGTGTATGGGAGAAACATTACCAAGCCTTGATACCGACAAGATCACAAAAAAAAAGCAGAAGCCTGGAAAACTGAAAAAGACAAACAAATCAAATTTGGATTGAAGAGTACAAAGCATATACATCTCTTATCAGGATACAATGTACAAGTTGAAAGGAATCCAATGTTTGCGGTTGTATGTGTCTGTGTGTGTAAAGCAGTGGTTCTCAAACTTTTTCAAGCTCCCCGGGAAGATTTTTAAAGATTGAAGTTAAAAGCATCAATCTTTGGCACTTTGAGAGCAAAATGAAGAGATCTATGGATACATCTCTCAACACCCATTTGAAACAGAACTGTAAACAGATTTACTATTTCTTTATGGATATTTTACAAATCACCCTTTTAAACTTTATTCTTTTTTTACTGTCATAATAATATTTCATTCCTGTTATTAATTTATTCTCTTATTTTTGTATAACTATAATGATCATATAAACGTGTGCCTCGGAAATAATTGTTTACATTAATGGTGACCAAAACGTTTGAGACCCACTGAGATAACACTGAGAGAGTCCTTTAGCTCACTGAGGCTCTCAGTCTGACAGGAGAGGACTCTCCTCCACTTTGTTGTTGAAAAAACTCCTTATAGCCATTAGCGTAGCTCGCTAGCACCAGAAGCTAACAACTACGATCTCCGGTAACGGTGCGCTCTCTCTCTCTCTCTCGCTCGCGCACACACACACAAAATGGCTCGTTCCACACACACACACACACACACACACACACACACACACACACACACACACACACACACACACAC
>NW_011335373.1:0-3341 GCF_000735185.1 Notothenia coriiceps | reverse complement strand
TCCAAGTTAGTGGAGCTGCACACTAAAAGCTTTCTTAAGACAGTCCTAGCACTTGGCACATTTAATAAAACCACATCAGGAGATCTCAGGCAATAACATTACCAACTCAGGGGAGCACGAGTAAAGATTCCATGATCAAAACTTCAGGGACAAACATGGAGCGTGACGTGAAGGGAAAGACAAACAATAAACCGACAGGGGAACACAGGGAAATACAAGACTAATACAGAGAGGGGTAATCACGGGAAAAGAAACAGCCGGGTAAAGGAGGGAGAAACAAAAGGGCAACAGGTGAACACAATGAGGCAATCAGACACACCAGGGAAACTAACGACAGGAAGGCACACATAGGAAGTAGGACCATACAAGACACAAGGAGGAAAACATGAGACGGGGAACACAGAACAGCAAAACAAAACCCATTACCAGACAGATATCACTAAAACCGTGACATAACACCAAAATCGTGACAGAAAGCCTTTGAGCTCCATACTGTTTCAGAAATAATCCTTGATAATCCATGATATGGGGTGTCATCACGGCAGTATTTAGTTTAGACAGTAGCTGCCGAGTCCCGCATTAGCTCAGCCCCCTCCTTTTTTTTTAATCAATATATATTTTTTGTTAAAGCTTTATACCCAAAATAAGCACTTTTGAAACAGGAAGTGAAATAGAGGGATACGAGGCATGGCTAGAATGGGTGATCTGTTTGGTCTTTTGAGCAAAACACTTCATTGACATGTTTTTTATATATTTGTATATATCTGAGACCTATGATATTGCCTAAAAATAGCTTGATAGGTGCACTTTAAGGGCTGCTTGCTTTTCTGTTAAATATATAAATGAAGCAGAATATTTTATGGAAATTAGTAGCATTTTGTCTACTATGTGCCAAGGCACAGTGAGGTGAGTGTGAGACTGCAGAGGCAGGGGAGTGCAGAGAAATGCCCGGTTTTTCCAATTTGGTGTTAATAAAAGATTCAATAAACATGAGGATGATGTCTTGGTAAACTCTGATCTACCACAGACATTCACAGCAGCAAAAAATGGTTAGTTAATATCCACACAGGCAGAAAAAAATCACCAGCTCGCTCTGTTTAAGAAAGATTTCACCCAAAAACAAAGACTGGGTTAATACAGTAGGCCCCAATCAACAAGTATATTAGAATGGATATTAAGTTTTATGTATGGACGTCAATTTGATAATTCATACAAAAAAGTTGTTGTCTGATTGACCAACAGTGTCAGAAACTGGAAAAGGCAGTAATTGGCGAAGCTAAAATGTTGGATAATGAATGACTTTTGTTTTACGAACATTGAAATGGAATCGACTTAGTCCTTCTGATGGAAACATTACATCCTTTACTTTAAACTTATATTACAATAGTCTTCAAAAGGAATTCCTAACCATGACCACCCATTGACATCAATGGCTCAAAATGCAGTGGGGTTAAGCCATTCAGAAACCTAGAACCTTTCATATCCCAGGACCTCAAAAGGGAAGATAACATTAATATAGTTATACTGTGGCATAGCAGTGGACGTACATTTTTGAGAAGGTTATCCTCTCTGGGAAAGTGCTGTTTATTTTCTACAAAGCTACACTTGAAAAGTGACCTTCTCCAATCCCCATGTTTCCTTGCTGCATTTGCTCAATGTGCTGAACAATGGCAGATCATTAAAAGTTATCACAAATGGACAGTCAAACTTCTCTCATCTTCTTTGAACCTGCATGACTCCAGAGCAAAAGTGCACTGTAAAAAAATATTTGGGATTTTAGTTCCTTTAACTCATTTATGTGAGTCAGGTCACCTACATTTGGCCAAAAAGTTGAGACAACTAGAAACGTCAAGTTTTAATCCATTCAACTTGTCTGTGAAATTAAAGTAGTCCACTCAATTCAGAATGATGAGTTTGCTCAGCTTCTTGCACATGCGCAGAACACTGCCCCTGCAAAATTGCGTGTGTCAACCCGTGCATCCAGCATCCTCCTTCACCTCATGGAAAGAATTGTAAACTGAGCCTGCGCTGTGCGGTGGAAACATGGGTGGAAATTGTGAAGAATTACAAAAGGTGAGTTAATAATTGCTTTTTTCCGAGTTTAATGTTCAAATGTACCTATATGTATCTATAACGTTTATTAGAGGCTAAACCTAACTAACCACGGTGGCTGTTTTCCCCCTCATAGTTAGTGTAGCTAGCTAGCGTTAGCTAGCAAGTGAATTCCGTCGTTGCAAGAGCGAAAATGTGCATGGGGGTTTCAGAATGGTGTTGTTTCCTGGGATATATTCAAGATTCAAAATCTGTATTGGCCATGTACATGCTTCACACATACTAGGAATTTGTATAGGGCAGCAGTGTTGCCAACTTGGCGACTTTGTCGTTAAATTCGGCGGCTTTCCAAACCCTCCGGCTACTAGGGGTTTCACAACTACCAATATTTACTAGTCGACACGTTTTTCAAAATAGCAGTCGACTAGTCGTAACGTCATAATAAAGACACGCAAAGAGAGGTGTACAACTGTATTTTATATTGGAACTCATACAGTAACATTAAACACTGTATTTTAATTTGTGTTACATGGCTGAGTAAATAACAAACAGTAACTGGACTCACCAAAATCGACATCAAAAAACTCTTGTTTACATAAATGCCACGTAAATCCAGTGCGCAACAGTGCAACACTTTATTCGCTGTCCTCCACGATAACGTCCACCTTTCCATATTTTTGGTTTGGTTTGAACACCAACGCATCGACATGTGAGGGAAGGAGGCTTGACCGCTTTCGGGTGACAGTGTTGCCTGCCAGGGAAAAAACCATCTCACTCGGGGTGCTTGGCTGGAATAGCCAGGTAGCTCCTCGAAAGTGGGGGAAGCGGTGCACGTTTTCTGCTCACCACTCCAGTGGATTATCCATTGTGGGGATATGCGGTGTCCGCTGGCAGTAATCCCGTAGCTCATCATCCGCATCACTGTTGACCCGTGTTTTCTTGCTGTTCGTTTGCCTCTGTTCAGTGCTGACGCCGGTCCGTTGCTCACTGGTGCTAGCATTACTGCTAGTGCTAGCTGTCGGCAGCGGGTGTTTCATCTTTAGATGGTTGTGCATAGCAGATGCATTTGTATTGTACTTCAGTACAGCTGTACACAACTGATACTTCACTGTGGAGTTGGTTACATCTTCGTTGAAGTACTGCCATACATAAGAATGTCGGACTTGTTTTGGAGCATTTTGCAGCACCTCGTTTACCTCAATTTTTTTCACGACTAGTCGACTAGGGCCTACAGCGCCGACTAGTGGTAAAGGTAGTCGACTAGTCGACTAGTCGATTAGTTGGTGAAA
>NW_011335372.1:0-1951 GCF_000735185.1 Notothenia coriiceps | reverse complement strand
AGGTGTGTGTGTGTGTGTGTGTGTGTGTGTGTGTGTGTGTGTGTGTGTGTGTGTGTGTGTGTGTGTGTGTGTGTGTGTGTGTGTGTGTGTGTGTGTGTGTGTCAACCACCAGGAGGAGGTGCTGATGGTGCAGGAGGCGAGGCAGGACTGCTATAAGCAGTGGTACCTGCCTGCAGGGAGGGTGGAGGTGGGGGAGAGCCTGGAGGAGGCCATGAGAAGGGAGGTAAGCATTGTCAAAGCGTGTAATAGAGTGGTGCAGTGATGACGTATTTGTGAAGGCCCAGCCGGAAAGTTAGCATCAACTGGATTGTGGAATATTGCAGGAAATAATATCTGTAGCAAACAAACTACTCTGAAAAAACTGAAACGTTGACTTTAATTAAATGTTTTATGTCAACACATAACTGTATTGTGTTGGTTGAAAGCAATAATAATAAGTTGAGCCTAATATTTTTATACTAAATATTTTTGCTTGTAACTAACAGTTCTGTGATATCTGTTGACATTATACATTTAATTAAAGTCCACGTTTCAGTTCTTTTGTTTGTGATAGTTGAAGCAAAAATGCAATCGTCAAAACTCAAAGGTTCATATAAACAAAATGCTTCAGTCACATGGATGGTATCACCGCTAAGCTAAAGGTGGCTATTATTTGGTGTGTTGATCTTTAATAGTCTCTTTTAATCACTTGTTAGCAACCGCCGTTTTTATGACACATCGAAGCTTCAGAATTTCCCAGTTGGGTATTTTACTGACTTATGTTATGTCATACAACAAAAGTTAAAAACCTTTAGCTGTTTACCACAGACATTATTTCAGGCATCTAACCAAATACAAATGAAAAACTGACTTTGAGAAAAGGGAACTGGAAGTACTCAATTGCTAACTGATTTACAGTAACCTCTCTACCCATGTTACTAGTTACTTAAAATAAAAGTAATGTTTTCCTTTATGACATAACTGTCTGTGTAGATTTACTGATTACACTACGTTACTTCCACAAAAAGAACCAAAGAACTATGGCATATGCATTCTAAAGTAAATAATGTTTAATAGCATGTAAATAAAGCACAGAAGTGTATTGCATATCATTACAAATTCAGTGGTGTGTGATATTAGAAAGCCTAATAAGGCTGTCCTAAACACATTTCTCCCATATTCATGCATTCACACTCAGTGCTTACCACTTTGTATTAAAAAGCTCTCTTATATTAATAATAGTCGGATGATAGAAAAACTATTAATTATGTTCTTATATTTTTCTTTAATAAAAGGAAATAATTGAGGAGGATAAGCTATTGAAAGACGAAGA
The DNA here is from genome assembly GCF_000735185.1 of Notothenia coriiceps. NCBI lineage: Eukaryota > Metazoa > Chordata > Actinopteri > Perciformes > Nototheniidae > Notothenia > Notothenia coriiceps. The sequence continues at coordinate 639 of NW_011335372.1, read as the reverse complement.
GGAACCCCTTTTTCTAATAGCACTGTAGGAGCCAATTAACACTATGGGGGATAAAGCAGGGGTGTGGAACCTCCGGCCTCCGGGCCGTATACGGCCCGCGAGACCATTTGGTACGGCCCTCGAGGTAATTTATAAACACACGCAAAAAAGAAAAAAATTAAAGAAATCTAGACCGCAAAAAAATTTAAACAAGCAAGTGCCTGTTTTTCCTGGCCAAGGTCAGGGTCCTTGAACACAACACGAGCCTAACGTGTCATCACGTGGTATATGTCTCGTCTGACAGGGGTGCAGTTCTGACGGAGAGCACCAGGAGACGGCTCCAACACTTCACAAATTGCAGTAGGCTTACCCATAAGGAGCCGTACACATGCCGCAGTTTTTGCGTGGCTCGGTGGCTGTGTCTTTAGTTGAAAGCCCAGAGGCGATCTGTTCATCTGTCACACTGATCATACAGTCAATAACTTTCTTGTTATTAGCATCTGTTAGCTAGCTATGCTAACGAATATAAGAAGCTTTTTCTCCAACCAGTGAGGTAAAGGCACATCTTTATATGGTCATTATAGTTATAACAAAATAAGAGAATAAAGTAAACAGGTATAAAATACTATATGACAGTAAAAAAAAGTTGTTATTAATAAA
>NW_011335371.1:0-6121 GCF_000735185.1 Notothenia coriiceps | reverse complement strand
TAGAAACGGAGTTGGTGAAACTAAGACTGCGGTATAATGTTTGTGTAGCAATAGTACATACGACATATATTTTTTAAATGTCTCCAGTACCGATAAAAAGACCGATAACGTCGGAGCTTAACGGTACCACTGTCTTTAATAATTCCGCCCCGGGGCCCGTTTAATACCGGGGCTCGATACCCATCCCTAATCACACATGACAAAGAAGGAAACGTAAAGCGGTCGCAAACAACAATGACGGACACGGACAATTTGCGAATGAGTTCTGCCTTTAGTAAGCTGAATTTATCAATAATTTGTCAATAAATATGGGCGAAAAACGTCACTTGTCCGTTGGACACGTCAAGGGAAAGATGTACTTGCCCGATGTTGTAAATAACACGTCCCGGGCGATCTGATGTGTGCTTTATCTTGGCTGATAGCCTCCTTCCCTCAGCCAGGACACTGAAAATGGGTCATGGACGGGTCTTCCAGCAGAAGAAGAAGAAGAAGCACATTTAGGTGATGGAGTGGCCGAGCCAGTCTCCGGACCTTAATCCCATAGAAAATCTATGGAGGGAGCTGAAGCTTCCAGATGCCAAGCATCAGTCTCAAAACCTGAAGGATTTAGAGAGGAGTGGACCAAAATCCTTCCTGAGATGTGCACACACCTGGAGACCAACTACAAGAAGCGTCTGACCTCTGTGTGTCCAACAAGGGTTTCTCCACCAAGAACTAATACATGTTATGCAAGGGGATCAAATACTTATTTCCCACAGTTAAATGCAAATACATTTTTATCTTTTATATAATGTCAATTTCTGGATTTTCTTTTATATATTCTTAATCTCACTGTTAAAATAAACCTACCATTACAATTATAGACTGTTAATTTCTCTGTAAGTGGGCACATTTACAAAACCTGCAAGGGATCCAATACTTATTTCCTCCACTGTACAAAATCCAATCTGCTCTTAATTTGACGGGCATTACATCCAGCACTGACACCATTCAAATAGCCACATTGACCCAAAGTCACACCGCCACCTACTGGCAGGAACAAAGTTGTTGTTAATTGTAAACTCCTAATACAGATGTTGTCCGATAAACTTTAAATTTGGTCAGCTTCATCCTACGCCCTTGAATTCCAAAATTCCCCAAAATTGTGCATGTTGGCAATTCATAATTTTTTTTAAAGTTGGTATAATTTCAACAGACTTTGTTTTTATTCACCAAATGACAGGTGCCTATAGGGCAGGGGTATTCAACTAAAATTCAACGAGGTCCAGTCAGAGAAAATCTCCCCATGCAAAGGTCCGGAGCATCAAAATGTCTAACTTGCTTTATAAATTAGTGTGATATATATTAGCCTGTAGCTTTATCAACATTTGCATGTAATCAACAACTGACTGCCAATCAAATAAAGAAAGTACAATTAAAAAACAACAATATTTATTGTCAATTAAAATTGAACTATACAGATATACAGTAAAATACTGTGGATATGTATGTATAATGTTCCTCTTGGGCTGTATTTAAAAATTCGGGTCAGTCACACAGCCATTTCAGGTCGAACCGGATGACTGTGGGGGCCCGCGTGTTTACCCTTTCACACCAACGCGGTTCCAGGGCCGGTTCGGAGCTTGTGCCTGATAAGCACCGTTTTTTCCTGTTCACGCCGCAGCGGAGCCGGCTCTTTTCCCCGAAAACCGGTTCTTAACAAGCTCGAAAAATGTGTCAGTCTAGTCTAGAGGCAAGAATCTCATACGCACGCTTACGTCGGAGGGGGGTGAGATTAACCTGAACTAACAGTTTGTGGAGAGTAAGGCAAATAAAAGTTGTAACAAGCAGTAGCACTGAGCAAAGTGACTAGAACGCAACCAAACACACTTTATAAAGTCAGGCAACACTAACCAGGCTTCGTGTGATTCTGTTTATTTGTACCTTACTTTGACCATCCGTTCGCTGTTATTGATCATTGTGGAGGGGGAGGACCTTTTGTTTTGTATTATAGCGCTATCAGATGGTATCAATACATGGGCTGCACAGCTTGTCATGTCCGACTATCACAAGTAGAATCATAATGAAAAATACGCCGGTAAAATTTGCCTGTAGAAAACAGCTTATGCCACAAGTTAAAGCAACAAGTAGCCAGTCAATATAGTCAGTTTAGCTTCGGTTGCTATGCTAACATCACCCATTTTTTACCAGAGAAACTTTCATAACAGCGTTGTGATGCCAAACAGCGTGAATTCATACTGAAACACATTCACTTATGGGGAATTGGGGATATTTATCATCTGCTTATGTGACAATCAGAAAATGAATACATTACAGCGGCCGCTGCTTTGTGTTCACGGTAGAATAAACTCCAGTGGACGAGCAGCACTGCAGCGGACTGTAAATGCCGCTGTAACACATTAATAAACAATGAACCACGGCACTCTGGAGAAAAGTATAAGGTTGGAGAAGTAGTTATTTAATTGAATCTGGCTTCGTATGATTAAAAGTACCGGTAGTCCATAAACACGATCATCGACCCGACGCAGTCCCCCATTGTTGTTGTTGTGAGCGAAGCATGGAGGCGGAGCTAGAACGGGAGCTGCGTTGGTGTGAAACGAGCAACAGTAGTCATTTGTGTGTGTGACTGACTTGAGCTTGCGCCTCGTCGTTCTGATAGCTCCGCCCCTTCGCTCCAACCCCCCTCCCTCCCCCAACATATACAGGTGAAAATCACTTTAGGACACATTCATCGCAAGAAGTGTAGCAAAAGTCAAGACCGCAGATTTGTTGATTTATAATGCCGCAGAGCAGATTTGTGAAGTTGTAATGACTGATTTGAGAGGTTGTAATAACCAAGTTGCAGTTGTAATGGAAAATATATTTAAAATATATATATTTTTCTGCAAGTGAACATTTCATCACTAAGTTCATTTTTTTTCTACAAGCTACAACACTTTTTTTGTTCTTCTGTGACTTCAAATTTGGTTCACAGACACGTGGATATTTTATACAAGTGTAAATGTATGCACACAAGCTCAGATCTTTTTTCTGCAAGTGCTCACATCCGGTTTTACACGCTCTCGCATTTTGCACAATATCTACCTTCATAGAAATCCTACATTAATAGATTCTTTTATAGATTATTTTTCAACTTCTTATCACTTGGCTGGGAGTAATGTTTCAAAACTTCAAAAACACCGTTTGAAGTAAATGGTAAATGGACTGTACTTATATAGCACTTTATCCAGTCTTTAAGACCTCTCAAATCGCTTTACATACTACATGTCGTTCACCCATGCACACCCATTCATACAGAGCATTGTACCTTACTCTAGGACCTAACATTCATACAAATTCACACACTGTTGGCCGTCGGGAGCAACTCAGGGTTAAGTATCTTGCCCAAGGATACATCGACATGTTAGCTGCACGGGCTGGGATCGAGCCCACAACCTTCTGGTTGAAAGACGACCGCACTCCCTCGCAGCCACATTCGCCCAAGTCATGCTGTTGAGTCAGTCTGCAGTGTTAGTGTGGCAGGAAAAGTGAGTGCGCTGTTTTTCTCCATTCACCTATAAATGAATAACCTAAAAGCTAGTTCTTTATTTTTTAATCATTAAATAATGTATTTCTATTAATCGAAATAAAATTATAATACCCATGTTCTTTATTGTGATAAAAAAAAAAATTAATAGCAGAGTAAGGCGATTTCCTTTTATCGCCACTATTTATTTTGGTGTGCATTAACACATGCACGTTTTGTGACACTCAGCCAGTGCTGCAACTTGCAAGATCCGGAAGCAATGAAGCAGCAACGTTGTGAAAGAAAAGTTCAGCTTTAAAGCCCCTCCAGATGGTTCTCTCAACAACAACAACAACATTAAAGTTATAAGTTAGCACCGGAGTACATTGAGTCTCAAACACCACTCGCTGGCTAAGATTACGTGTGTGGCTACAACTTGCAGGCCTTAAATTAACTTAAAATAGTCTTTAGTTTGGATTGTTGCAATAATATTTTAATTGATCGACAGCCTTAGTAATAATGGATTATGAAGGATAACGAGAATCAAAAGATACCACTAACTGTTGGCAATTCAAGTCTTCTCAATAAGTGGGTAATTATATAAACACTAAAGATACTGTGTTATTTTGGGGAATTTTTGCCCATCCAGAGTTTGAGAGATGAAGGATTCAATCCTTTTTGAAGGAGAGGGACTGCACTGTGTCTAATTGTAACTACATGTGTGCATACAAAGTTAATTATTAGTGTCTTGCAAACACAGTTAAACTTCCTCACAAAATACTTATTCTGCAGAGTGAACGTATATAAGATGAGCAACATTACTCAGCTTAACTAAGTTGAATCTGTGACTGACACAGTTTAACCAATAAGGAAACATCTTCTGCCTCAAAAAGGCAGTGTGTATTAACGGGCTGTTGCACAAAATACAACCGTTTAAAGTTATTGTCCTCCTTCTGACTTACATGCAGTGTGTGAGAATGCTGTTTTTGACATTGAACGACTTGGACATCTTAAAAATCCTCAAATTGGGTCAAAGACCCCATGGGCTGAATAATTAACAATGACATACTGATTGCTGACATCTATTAAATATCAAGCCATTTACAACCCAATTATATTATATAACCCTGGTGGGCCTCGCCTAACACTGAGTCACATGCGGGAATATGCACAAATAAATCATATCCTGCCACAGGGTACATGTCTATTTTTACAACATACAGCAAAACAACTTTCAATTATTTATTTTTAGCATTAAAAAGCAATTTCCTTCATCATGAGAGTCTGTTTCTGCAGAGGTTGAAATGCTAGTTAATATGTATTTTTTCTAGCTGTATCTGTATAATTAGCCATACCTATATATGGTGTATATATTAGGAATTGGAATACAGTCCTTGACTTTCCTTTTTTGTCAACAACATTAAGGACCCAGCACAAAGTATTCAAGGGCTGACTTGATGGAGTGTATTGTGTCTTAATTCCATTGGCATTAGATCAATATGTTGTTCAAACAATGTCTAACAGGGTCACAGTTCAGTGAAGTAGCACAGCTTGAATAACTGAGACTCGAGAGCAATATACAATAATGAACAAGGACCACTTCACAAGTTATATGAACTCTGACCACATCACCCCAATTCTGGCCTCATTACACTGGCTTCCAATTTGGTTCCGAATTGATTTTAAACTCCTTTTATTTGTTTTCAAAGCCCTAAATGGGCTGGCTCCGGCTTATATAGCAGAACTCCTCCATCGCTAAACCCGAGCCAGAGCTTTAAGGTCTGCTGACCAGCTGCTGCTGATAGTGCCCAAGACCAGGCTCAAAACCTGCAGCAGCTGGCCCTAGGCTCTGGAGCAGTCTGCCCCTCCATGTGAGGTCGGCCCAGACCCTAGGGTTTTCTTAGGGACATCTTACTTCTTCCTTCTCTCTGTCTATACCTGTGTACTCTCATGTTCCGATTAACCCAGCTTCCCCAAATTTCTTTCTTTTTGGTGTCTATATACGCCGGGATCCGGAGTCATGGATGATCCTGCAGTCCTGGATCTTGAGTCGTGGCTGTGGTCCTGGATCATAAGTCCTGGATGGATATCCTCGTGGATTCATCTTCCTATTATACACACATGCATTTCCAAACATTTGGACTACCTATGTTGCAAATGTATTATCTTTTCAATTTACACACGGCATCTATTGCACTTCTGTCCGTCCTGGGAGTGGGATCCCTCCTCTGTTGCTCTCCCTGAGGTTTCTCCCATTTTTCCCTTTAAACTGTGGGTTTTCTCTGGAAGTTTTTCCTTGTACGATGTGAGGGTCTAAGGACAGAGGGTGTCATATTGTCATACTGATATTCTATACAAACTGTGAAGTCCACTGAGACAAATGTAACATTTGTGATATTGGGCTATATAAATAAACATTGATTGATAGATAGCACACACACACAAACTCCCAGCCAGGCTGCGGGTGTGTGAGTGCTCGAGCTGGTTTCGGGCTGGGTTTCACTGTCTCGCAGACGGCCACTGGGCTCACAGGGAGGGGGGGGCAGGAGCTCCAACAAGTCATTTAGGACAGAGTGAATGCACATACTAAACAGAGATGCTGTATGAGAAACCAAT
>NW_011335370.1:0-9930 GCF_000735185.1 Notothenia coriiceps | reverse complement strand
AGGAATCTAGGTGTGACCCTAGATAACAAACTGTCCTTCACTGCAAACATTGCTGCTACAACCCGCTGCTGCAGATACACTCTTTACAACATCAGGAGGATACGTCCCCAGCTGACCCAGAAAGCGACGCAGGTTCTGGTCCAGGCTTTCGTCATCTCACGCCTAGACTACTGCAACTCCCTCCTGGCTGGTCTACCTGCACGTGCCATCCGACCTCTGCAGCACATCCAGAATGCAGCGGCTCGTTTGGTCTTCAACCTTCCTAAATTCTCCCACACTACGCCGCTCCGCCGCTCCCTTCACTGGCTTCCGGTAACTGCTAGAATCCACTTCAAGACACTGGTACTTGCGTACCATGCTGCGAATGGATCTGGCCCTTCCTACATCCAGGACATGGTTAAACCGTACACCCCAGCACGTGCACTCCGCTCTGCATCAGCCAAACAGCTCGCTGCACCCGCACTGCGAGGGGGACCCAAGTTCCCATCAGCAAAAACACGTGGGTTTGCTATCCTGGCTCCAAAATGGTGGAATGAGCTCCCCATTGACATCAGGACAGCAGAAAGCTTACACATCTTCCGGCGCAGACTGAAAACTCATCTCTTTCGACTCCACTTCGAGAGATATAACTATTAACAAAGCACTTGTATAAAGTAATGGCTTATCTAAAGCCAGTTGAGTAGCACTTGAAATGTTTTAGCTCTATAAAACCTGATGTACTTATATGATTCTGTTTTCTTCAAGTTTGTACTTTGTTGGTCGAACGCACTTATTGTAAGTCGCTTTGGATAAAAGCGTCAGCTAAATGCAATGTAATGTAATGTAAAAATGTCAACACCTCCAATACAACAGTTCTATTGGCATAGACAACAAATGGCATCCAATGTATGCAGTGAATATCCTGGTAATATTAAAAGAAGAATATAATATCTTGCCACCTGATTTAAAAATGCCCTCTATACATTATAAAAATTATAATCAACCAAAATAGTTGTCGTACCATACTCTTACAACAGAGCGACTAGGTATCACACCAGCTGAAAAACGTCACAGCAAGGGGCTTAAAACGCAGCCCTGGGGTGATCTGTTGTTAAGGACAAGGGTGGAAAAGGTGTGTCCGCTTGCTCACACCACCATTGGCATCCCATTGGGAAGTCAAGGATCCATACGGACAGTTTTGGCTTATTCCATGATCCTGAAGGCAGTGAAGGATGTGTTCTATAGAGTCTTCTGTTGGAACAGAAGCCAACTTTATTGGTTCAGTGTGCTGGGAAGGATGAGCATAAGCCTTGATCAGCTGGAAATTCAGAGTGCCAGTGGGAGGTAGCCTTTTAGAAATACTGGTCATGTTTGATTGCCAACAGGAATGATGGTTGACTTTTCATAGCAGACAGTTATTAAGCCTGGGGCCAGGGACAGCCTGTTTAATACAATTACAATGAACAACCTACAAAGAGTTTTAATATTAAAGGTGAAAAATACACAGTGGAAAGTAATTTACCAACAATATTATATCATAATAGCAAAGGACAAGCTTAGAATAGCATTCACTCTTTACATTATACAAATTATAATTAACCAAAATGGTTGTCGTACCATACTATTACAACAGAGCGACTAGATAGCACACCAGCCTTAATATCAAATCAGGCCAGGGGTGTAAAATCAGGGGGCCTCACTTCTTACACCCTTCCAGTGCCCTATAGACAATATCCATCCCCAAACTAATTTAGGTCTCAACTACACACCTGTAATGTTTTGTGAAGCCAAGTTGGGCCACTCAAAGTCGTTTCAGTGGTACTGTACTTTCTGATACAGTAGGAGGCTGGTAAATATAGGTCGTCAGGCTGCTTGTAATACATTACGAACCTGCAATATACACATATGTTCACATGGATTTAAGATTGTTAGAATCACAAGATGTTTTAAGCGAATTTTCAAAAGCTACTTTTTCCAAATTTGGAAGCAAAGACCAATCTCAGCCCAGCCAATGGTGAGCTTATCCAATCAGCCGTCAGTGGGTTTTGTGTTGATGTGTGATTGAGGGAGGGACCTGTCAATCATTTAGTGTGCGGCTTACTTGAAATGACATCTGTCCCAAGCAGATGCTTCATGAGACTTTGCAGAGCACAATGAAGCCTGGTTTTGTGAGGAAACAGAAAACAACCTGGTGGAGCTTCCATCCAAACAGAACAAATATATATGTGTTTCCAGTGGAGGATGTTACTAAGTACAAGTACTGTACTTCAGTAAAACACTGAGGTACCTAATATTTTCTAATTTTGATACTTTATACTTTTACTCCACTACATTCTTTCCGCAAATATGCACTTTTTACTCCACTACATTTATTTTACAGATTTAGTTGCTATACTTTGCAGATTTAGATTATAAATACAAAATATACATAAACTAATCCATTATTATATTTTATTATAGGTTAAGCTAGCTGGTAGTCGATAATGTAATTCAAATAAAACCTACTTTTTTCAAGTGCAACATTGAAGTTATGTACACATAAATACATGTATAATTATAATAAAAATAATTCTAAATATATGGTGCTTATTGTGCCATTCTGAGTAATTTTACTTTTGGTACTTAAAGTATATGTTTCTGTTAGTGCTCTTTTGCTGTTACTTGAGTACAGTTTTGAATGCAGGACTCTTACTTGTCTCTTGAGTATTTTTACACTTTAATATTGCTACTTTTACAATGTAGTAATGCTACTTTTTTTAAGTTAATAACCTGAGTGCTTCTTCCATCACTGTGTTTCTCAGGTAATACATCAAAACTATTTGCTCAATACGTAAGAATTTCCTGTCGGATCAGAATGCAAATAAAACTGTTTTTGCTATATGGTCAACATAGGTATAGTTATTTATGACATGTTTAAATTCAATATTATACCATTATATTGTTGAACAAGTCATGTAATGGCTGTAATCTTTTTGGAAAGACTCCATCTCCGCTCCCAGAGGCAGGCAGCCGGAGGATCTGCCTCGGACTGATTGCCTGCTGCTCCGAGGTAAAGGGCAGGCTAAGGTTGCTAAACTACAACCTCAATACCACTCCCACTGTGATGACATCAGGCCCCGTGCTGTCATCACCACTGCATTACATAATCACAGAGCACACAGGACAACAATCCTGGCTCAGCAGTCATCAGTAAATAAAACAGGTTAAAGGCATTCTAACACGTGCATCATATTTGTCCTTGCTAAATGCCTAATTGGTGCCTTTTTGGGCCAAATTGGAGGCGTGTGAGCAACTACGTTTGAGTTTTTTAATGAATGAATGCATGTCAGTTTCTGGGAAGTTGTCTAATCCTGTGTAATCCCTGCCTGATGAAACCAGATAGAATGGAAATATTGGCAAAAGAGAGGGATTAGTGACCAGCGAGTCTGGCAAAACATGTGATCGCAGCACGAGCACATACTTTACTCACACATATGCAGCGCTGCCCTGGCACACACTGCGCCACAGCACCAGCCTCCATTCAGGATTCTTCAATTTGAATGACAAACTAATAAAGCAGGATGTGTGAGTGTGTGTTAGTAAGAGGGTGCAAGTGTTCCCTTATAAATCCAAGTGACCCAAGGCCAATGAAGCACTGCTAAAAAAAGACAACAGTTGAAGGACAAACTGAACATGGGACTGGCACACACGTAGATCTCATGCCGAGGACAGACGGTGAAGGACAAAGCGACCTGAATCACTCGAGCTTTGGGCAAGAGAAAGATTAAAACTCCTCCCTGGGTGAAATAAATAAATATTAAGATATCTGTGCAGCAGACAGAAAGGGTCAGTAGGCCTACTCCAAACACACAGCGGTCTGTGTCTAAAAAACAAGATGCGTAGCAGTTCCTCGTTTCAACCTGAGCAGTAGTGGTTCTACATTAATTTTTCATTAAATGTACATTACTGAAAAAAAAAATCCGTTAACTTTGGCCCAGGTTACAGCACAATAACTTTTTTTAATTTTACATGAACTGCATTATCATAGATTTATTCTTTTGGAGGGGGGCACATAGGGGTCAAAGCTCCGGAAATAATGAGTCGGAGATAATAATTACCTGACATGAAATAGCATATCATATAGAATATTATAAAACTAAACAGTTGTATATATCTCTGTATTGATGCAGACAAACACTTAGTTCTATCAACAAAATATATAACAATATAGTCAATTTAGTAAGAAAGGTAGAAATAACATGTAGCATAAGAAAGTGTTTATTGCAGCAATTTAACTGATTTAATGATACATGTAAAAACTGTACTGTTTGGTATAATATAATATTAAAGTAAAGTGTACTGTAGTTTAATATGATATTACATTAACAGTCACACAAATGCACACACACACACACACACACACACACACACACACACACACACACATAAGCCCGTTTAGCTCTCAGTTACCATTTCTGTCTACTTTATATTTTAAAAGATCTTTCATAATTTGTACAAATATTGAATATAATTGTTCTTTTAAGCTTTTTAGACTTGCAGCAAAAAGTGAAAGACGTTTATAAAAACCCATTTTTGAATAATATAAAAATCAAAATCTCTGGCTGCAGTCGAATAGTCCATTTAACTTAGGAACCTTCCTAACGGAGTTAAATGACCCGGAAGTCCCTCAGTGGCAGCCATGAAAAGTGCGGTTCGAATTCTCTAGAATGATAGGAAAGTAGGTTTCAAACTTCCTTTATAACCTCCTTTAGCTTAGGAACCACTGGACCTCCCTAACCGAAAGGAGAGGAGATTGTGCATTGTGCTGCCCCACAATGCCTTGCAGCCGCAGCATTTGACGTCATACAACACTCGGCCGTTCACGGACACAAACAATTATGACGGAGAAGTTATATCATGAAAGTTACGGTGCTTATTGAGCATTTTAAAACGTATGTGGTAAGGTGCCAAAGTGCTTTGTTTTGAACGTTCATCAGTATTATAATCAAAAAGAGAAATATGAACGTTAGTTTTTACTAAAATGATCAAATAAAGTCAACATTTCACTGAGCTGTGTGGGGTTTGTTCAACTTTTTAAAGATGTTTGAATGGTGATATACACACAGTGATAGATGTTAAAGACTAACATTTATAATAAATACATTTGTATTGATTTTAAGATATTTTCATACAATCATACGTATTGGGATCATTTGTATTAATGTGGACCGGAGGGAGAGGGTGACGAGCATAAGTATCACTTTCATTTTTTATTTCAATTCCAATTTTGGTCATGAAGAATATGTTTCTCTGTTGTTCATAAAGCATAAAACAACAGCATCAGAGCACGGTGCAGAGTCTCTAGATGAGTCCGTCGTTCTTATTTTACATCCATGTTGTGGTCCGTTGTATAGAAAACTGTAGTTTCCATAGTTTCACCACAGCAGCAGACGCACACAATGACGTCCGCTGGCGCATCATAAACACGTCGGATAGTGAAAGTGCATTCGGATTCTCTTCTCCTAAGTCCTTTTGAATTCTCCTATCCACTATTCCTTAACCCCCGTGACGTTTCACTCAGAGGTCAAGGAATAGGAGATAGGGTTAGAACTTAGGAGCTGATTTTTTGATTATCGGAACGCAACCTTGTATTGCAAGCTCCCTAGAACGATGTCGGTAAAACGTTAAATTCAATGTCAATGTGTGAATAGAGGCGCTCTTTGTCTGGTGAATTCACAGCGAGCGAGTGAGTGTGTTGATGAAGTTTCTGACTTGAAAACAGACATTCAAGTGTGATGAGGTCATTTACACAGAAACAGCGTTGAAAACAGGAAGGAGCGTCTGCCTTTAGTGGCCGACTCAGAAAGGTTTAGACAATTTCAAGGGAAAGAAAACATAATAAACAATAATATCACGTTCAGACAAACAATATTTGGTTCAACTTAATATTATTACTTTCAAATAACCTAATACAGTTATGCGAAATCTGTTGACAAAATACATTTAATTAAAGTCTACATTTGAGTTGTTTCAGTGTAATATCAAAGCTGCCTTTACATGATCACCAGGAAGAATCACTCCGCGCTGATGCTGCCATTGTTTTCCTACTGAGAGAATTGTATGGAATATTCAAATTATTTTGACTTGGACTTCAACAGTGGTATGAAGCAACACAAGAAGGCATAGTACAATAGAAACAAAACTTACTTAGCTGTTTTTAACATAACGTGTAATTTCAAGACAGATAACCAAACTCACTTCTAATGTGTAAATCATACCAATCCAACCAAGAAGACAACAAGTCCTAACAAATACAAGCCAGAATAGTTAATGGATTCTCAGAGTATTGGGCCTTCAGAACAATGAGCAGTCCCCATTTCCAGTAAATAAGACGGCTTCTGACTAGGACAACCTCCTGTTGTGTGTGTGAAAGTTAAACTCCAGAGAATCAGGATGAGGAAACAGCTTAAAAGTGGAGGACAGATGTGGGAGAAAATGAGAGAAAAGGTTGTGGATCTCATGTGACAAGCAAGTAAACTGACAGCTACTGTACATAGTATGCAGGTCCAGTCAAATGCATTTATGCTAATCCCCTGGCTATTCTCAAAAGGCATTTATACATACATTACTGAATGAAACCCATCTGACCTGCAAAGCCCTCATGCACGCCACTTCCCTAACACGCAGCGGAGAAAGGTGATCTTTCAAACACAGATTGTCATTGGTCGCAGCGAGTTATCCTCATTGGACACAGCTGCAGTGCTTTCTGAAGAACAGTCACCCAATGTCAAGGTGAAAATGCTCTATAAGCAAAACAAGTGAGATAGAGACCATATTGGGCATCCCTTTTCAATTTGAATAGCTTTAATTGCATGACCGTAATGACATACAGTATTGCCAAAGCATTGTACAACTGTGACATCTATACATAAATATATACGTTTGAAATTGACTGTTAAATGTATAACAATGTTGAACAAATGCAAGAACAACATATTTTCTTTACAAGGAACACAAGGAATTACATGTTTCTCTGGTTTAACTATTTATAGGTATGTGTTTGAGTAAAATTAAGGTTTATTTTTTCATTCTATAAACTAGACTGGAATTGAATGGCTGCCATACATGTTGAGATTGAGATTTATGAAACATTTGGAGTAGTCTCTTAATTTTTTTCAGAGCTGTATATAGAAAACATACAATATACTTACATTCACTTTACATAATAGAAATTTTTTTGTGAGTTATTGATTATTTTGCTGGATAATACTGATAGTCAATTCATATAATACATTAATAAGAAAAATAATAAGAAAAAGAAGTGAGACCTGCTGTCAGTCTGATTCTCTCATGTTGTGGCAGACAGAGACAAACTGTCTTTCTTTAATTCCCCGTAATAATATTTTTAGTTTTTCATTTAATTTTCTTTTTTAAATGATTGAGGATGCCTACTAGAACTTTGGGAATAATTGTTTCCGTACAGGTTTGTGTTGTGGGCATTGTATGAGGAAGTGCTGCTCTGTTTACAAAGCAGTTCCTACGCATTGTTGATGCTTTGTTCATGCAGAAACCAAAGTGTCTGAATGAATTGCTTCGGGTTCAGATAATACAACGCAGCACAGATTAGCTACTGCCAATTGTCCTCTATAATAATTACAAATATATTGCTTAAATTGGACACTTCACCACACAGATCAATATTACTTTTTTTTACATGACATTGCATTTAGCTGATGCTTTTATCCAAAGCAACTTACAATAAGTACATTCGACCAGGAAGATACAAACTTGAAGAAAACAGAATCATATAAGAAATCAGGTTTCATAGAGCTAAAACATTTCAAGTTCTACTCAACTGGCTTTAGATAAGCCAGCCCTTTATTAGTATATAAGTGCTTTGTTAATAATTCTATCGCTCGAAGTGGAGTCAGAAACGATGAGTTTTCGAGTCTGCACCCGGAGATGTTGCAAGCTATCTGCTGTCCTGATTTCAATGGGAGTAGCTCTTCCACCATTTTGGAGCCAGGATAGCAAACCCACGTGTTTTTGCTGATGGGAACTTGGGTCCCCCTCGCAGTGCGGGTGCAGCGAGCTGTTTGGCTGATGCAGATAGACTTAATAAAAACATCAGAGGTTTTGAGTAGTACTTGTTTTGTTAAAGCAAGTTTATATTCTTTTGTCCACTAATTATCAAGCGAATAGGAACTTTGTTATTTTAGATAGTATTTGATGTCTTGTTATTGATATGTTAAACCAATTCTCTATTGGAATTAAAATAATTTCATCAGGGACTGATATGTAGCCCTCAGTGTCAGCTGCCTGAGCAAAATAGTTTACAAATTATTAAATACAGTATATTATATCTGCCTTGAACAAAATGCTGTGTTCCTCTTTGTAAGCAAGCTCTGTATTCTCAGCCTTTTCTTCATTCAGCCAAAATACATATATTATGTTTATAATTACAGATCGTGAATTAATTCCCTGGACTCAACTCGTGAGTCAAAAAGAGTCAGGTGGCTATGCAGATGGAGTACACTTTTCGAAAAGTGGATTCACTTGGCAGCAGAAGGAGTATGTTGTCACATCCCTCTGACTGGCAGCAAAATAATATCTATGTGAAGGAAAATAAATGAACTTTGGATGGTGGTGAGAAAAAACAAAAAGTTCCAGATGGAAAAAAAGGCCCTGTCGTTTCCCAATTTCAAATTGACAGATTTCAAGAACTCCCCAAAGTTTTGCAAAGTCTCCTGAACACTAATAATATTACTGACTTAATATATAGTATGAGATTGTACAAGGTCAGGATTCAATTCACTCTCTGCTGAAACACAGCCAATATTTACATATTCTACAGTGTACAACTAAATAATTAATTAGTGATGGACGTTCACTTAAGCTAAAGATGGATTGATAACGAGTCAGGCACGAGGTAGCATCCAAACAAAAAGAGACTGTGACCAACAAAAAGGGACTGTGACCAACATGAAGGGAGACATGAACGACAAATAATGAACCAACACTGAGCACAGGAAGTGTAATGGCATCAAGGGTTTCCTCTTGCCACTATAGAGCGGGGTTGACGACACGCAATCCAAAACAATAAGCAGCCGAAGGTTTTCAGTCAAAAAAATGTAATTTATTAACAAAAGATTATTGACTTAAATAGTCTCAAAATAACAAATCTTAAACAATATTTTGGCGATATACTTTCTTATAATAATTATACTTTGCAGTCCAATTTGCAACACTAATTTCTAGGGATGTAACGATACCAAAAACTCACGGTACGATAATATCGCGATAACAAGTCCACGGTACGGTATTTATCGCGATATTGAATAATAAAGGGAAGACATATTTTTTTCATAAATATTTTTTTTTCAATAAAACATTTTTTTACTAGGAAAAAGTTTTTTATTACATAATAAATCGGATTTTTACAGCATTTTTGTAGGATAGCAGTATTTTAAAGTGTCAAAAACAAAGTGACAGTAACAGACTGGAACAAGAAAACCAGTGTTTTCGTACCTACTAGTACTACCAAACAAAGTAAGCATTTTCTTTATGCCACTGCATCTCACAAATAAGCAAGGACATTTAATAATCAGACCCTGCAATAAAATAAATCAAGTTTCACTTTAGCTTTTCAAGTAACTCAACTCAAACTCACTAGTCACTCACTCAGCACAATCAGACAGGTTTTTAGGAATATGAGAATGTCCACATTTCCAGGTATTTATAAGCTGGGATGTTTGGGCATTGACAATATCCCCTGCTCTGGAAAAAACTCTCTCGCTTGGTACTGATGTTGCTGGGACACCAGTGGTCGCGTTAACCGAATATTTTATTTAACAATGACGGAAAAATCTGAAAGCAGTCTGTCCATTTTGACAGATTAGAACAAACTCGGAACAGCGCCAACGTTTCCCCGCAGCCAGGCTCTGGTGTTACTGCCGTGTTATGCATGCCCTC
>NW_011335369.1:0-2976 GCF_000735185.1 Notothenia coriiceps | reverse complement strand
AAATCAACTTTATTGTCAATCTTTCAGTTTGTGAGTACAGACAGAGAGATCGAAATAACATTTCCCACAATCCCGAATACAAAATACAAATATATATAAGGGCGGCGTGTGGCTTTGGATAAAAGCGTCTAACAAGTGACATGTAATGTAATGTAATATAAAAATATGTATAAAATATGTATATACCTATATACACAATCAACAGACACATTTATACATATCTGTGCTCTCATACCAGTTTCCATCACATCAAGGTCATCTTTAAAACTTGCAGATTAGGTTTTCAAAGATACTGCTAAAGTGACGGGTGTTGGATGGTGTGAAAGGCTTTTCAGCAGCAGTCACAAATCATCCGTCTCTCCTCACAGTGCTGCCAACAGTATTGACTTGACCCAGGAAGGGTGACAGTAACTCAAAGGCAAACGGACCCAAAAAGACACAATCCCAGTTATTTACGATGTCAGTGGCAGCGTCGTCTGATTATTAACTTCAAGATAGACGACTCTCTGTCTGCGCCGGCTCCAATCTCACTGCTTAGCTCAAGATCTTCAAGTTACCTGAAGGCTTTTTGTTGTTGTTTGAAAGCAGCGCTACATTTCATAGATAGGAGAGTTCTGTTATTGCTTTGAGGAGTCATTATGAACCACTAAAGCAGGGGTGTCCAAACTACGGCCCGGGGGCCAAATGCGGCCTGTGGTCCATTTTTTATTTGCCCTCAACAAATTCAAAAAATATAATGGAATGCGGCCCACACGCCCACAGTACTTATGTGTTAATAAGCCCACTTTTCAGATCAATTCAGTCAACTAAATGAATCTCTATGGAAAGCTGTGTTCTGTTCTTAAAGCATCTTCAAGTATAAAGAATAATTGACCTTCATTTGATCTATTTTGCTATCTTAAAAGTTAACCTACTCTAAGAGGAAATATACCTCACCTCTAGTGAGGGGCCCATCTCTTCGTATGTTTTTCTGTATGTGGCCCTCAGTGGAAAAAGTGTGGACACCCCTGCACCAAAGCTTTGACAGTTCATGCTTCCTGCTGTCCATGGATAATACTTCTGTTATCAGGGTCCTCTGCACACTTAAAGCCCACTTCAGAAGAGGCTACTGTATGACCGAAATCACCAAAACAATACAGCATTTCTTGCAGCTTAGAATATAGACTGTACAAATGACATCCTAAAAATATAGACCAAGGACATATCATATTGCAGTATGCTGGTGTTGCCTACCAACGTTTGTGTAAATGTTGAAACTGTCCAGAAAGTAATAATAACTCGTCTTAAGTCGGACGAATCCCATTAGTACCATTGTTTCTTACCGTCTAAGTAAGTATAATGTAAGACACAAAAGAACATGTATGATATATCTTTTCATTTCTATCGCCTGTATTTTCCCAACTCTGGATAAAAAATCAGAGACATGTTTTTTTTATTGCTATTATTATTCCCAACAAGGGAGAGAGTGACTTGTCAGCGTTAAAAGCCACTGGCATAGATATCGTGAATAATGGATGATATTTATTCTCATCTCCTGTTATTTTTCTTGCATATAACTTCTGCTTGATGGCTTCTCTTTTGCATATCTTAAGTAGATCTGGTAAAGCTTTCGCCTGTCAGTGAGGTATCTCCTACTTTGTTCCTCAGCCAATGTCAAAGCTGTTTTTAACTTAGGCTGTCGACAGGAAACAAATCGCCTAAATAAAGCGGGTGATGATGTTGAGTGGGTCCCTCATTTCTCACTTTGGTCGCTCTCCTTATCTCTGAATGTGGGGAAGTAGCTTGGATCTGAGCACTATTTACATAATGACCCCATTGTTACACTGTCATGTTCCAACTGTACATTGAAACACCTAGCAGCAAAGTATTAAAGAACAACCTTTATATGTGTTTGGTTGTGTCATCAACACTTGGATCAGCTGTCCAGAATTAACACATATTTGTTTCTTCTCAAGAAGGTCTGGAGCAGTGGTTCTCAACTGGTGGGGCGTGACCCAAAAGTGGGTCACGGACCCGTTTCGATTTTCTAACGCTGTGCATGCAGTCGGCGTTGGACTGGAAGTACCGGAGACCATAAACAGTTTTGAAAACTTCTGTCACGTAGTGATCATCTTCTCAATAAAATATCTTTGCTGATGTTTTTTTGAGTCTTCTGGCCAATCAGAATCAAGATTGTTGCCGGAAGTCCCCACGGAGAATAACTTTGCGGTAGAACTCTTCTTTATACATCCATGGGTACAACTTCAGATACAAATGAACACATAATGAAATATGACCCCCGGTTTGATGATTGACAGGTCACAGAACAATGGGGGCTATCTACCCTAACCCACAATTTAAAGTAAGTCACAGACTATCTCCTCTTTGGTCTTCTCTCTGTGTGGAGCAGCAAGTTCAGCTTCAGAACAAAGTGAAAAACAAACAATGGCATCAAATATTATTAATATGTCGTGTAGTAATAGATTTATTTATTTTCTTCTCAGAGTGTACCTGAATGCATTGTTTATGTTAGTATTTCAAAAAATCTCCTTGGGCAGAATCCCCCCAGACCCCCTGCTGGGGTTGGGTTTTCAGCATGTGTGTCTTTTTATACAGTTCATCTTTGATTCCATCATCTCATTAAACCTTTTTTAAAAGCATACTTTAGTTCTGTGAAGGGATATATGCACTGTACTTCACTTTAATTAATATTGTATGCTGAAAAGCGTATATATTATAGCAGGTTTTTTTGTTGAATAGATTTGAGTGGTTCAAAATGTTGGGTCACGATGTATTGACCAAGTAAAAAGTGGGTCCCGAGGCCTGACCAGTTGAGAACCACTGATCTGGAGGTTATGAATGAAACAAAAGCTTACGTGGCAACAAGCCCTTAATACGTTTTGTCACCATGGATTTTGTAACATAAACTCAGATTAGTTCTGATTTTAGCACTGAATTCAATGAGCTTTACTAACCATGGGTTCGATCCCAATTCTT
>NW_011335368.1:0-2500 GCF_000735185.1 Notothenia coriiceps | reverse complement strand
AGAAAGTTAGTGGGTTGTGCGAAAACACCAATGCTAACATGCTAATAGTTTGCAGGTATAACGTCGAGGAACCATGACGATGGCATTAGTTCTGCCGGTATCTGGTCAGAACAAAGTAGTCGTAAAATATAAAATAATTTAAATTCATTGGATCATGAAGCTAATTCCCTTCCAAACAATCTAATGGTTGACCAAACCATAAACTTATATGTTAGCAATACAAACTTCTGGAAATGTAGTTTTTCAGTTTGTAGTTTCTTCCGGAATTATTTTTATTTGACATTCATAATTTACAAAATATCAGCATAACAATTAGTAGATACCCAAAAGCAGTTTGTTTGATACCATTTTACAGTCTGGTTTCCTTTCATTTCATTACCTTTATTTAGCCTAGATATGATATAAAGAAAATATAAATAAACACCAAAGTTATATTTATATTTATCCATTTGATATTAGTCATTTAAGTTATACAGATCAGTGTTTTCTGTAAGAAATACCAAGAAGTAATGTGTGTAACATGTATACCACTACCCCAAATACCATAACTAGTGCAGGACATCTTGAGTAAGTACAGAAGGCCGGTCTGAAGGCTTCAGTTTCTCCAGAGACAGAGCGGGTCCCTGTCCGTCGGCCCCTGAACGCCTCACTGCAGCTTGTATTTCTATTAACTTGCCGGCCACTGAGACACCAGGGAGCTCTGAGGCCTCCAGGACAATCATTACAGCCCATTAATAATAATGTGTGCAACAAACACATGCACAGACCGGGGTGGACCTAACATTACACTGTCAGATACAGCAATGAAAACATTTAGAAAACTTTACTACAGCTGAAATAATATCAACTGTTTATACATTTTAGCTTTTCGAAGAAAGTATAATTGTTAAAACAAATCAACAGACAACATTAAAAATGCTATATAATTGCCAGTGGGCTCATTCAGAGAATTCATCTTTCAGAAATCTTGTCAAAGGTCAAGATTCTCTGTTGTGAACTCAAATTATTGTGACTTTTTCTATATTAGATATAAGAGCATTCAACCCTTTGTGATTATTTAAGCTCATTGTCCAAGATGATTGCACTTCATGGGGGTCACTCCTAGGTACAAAACTGGCAAAAATATGAACTCAAAACTAGCTAAAACTAGGAGTGCAGACCTCTACCACAACAATGCTCGTACAAATAAACAAACCAAAATAAACTAACTTGCAATGACCCAGGAAGTGTTGGGGGCCACGTGGTTCTGGATCCAATGAAAGGACAGATACAGCATTGCCTCGACACCCTGTGGCTCAAATGCCCAATAAAGGTATTCAATATGGTACAAAAACACGAACGTTTTACAGACAAAGTTGGAGAACAAGCATGTACAAGTTGAATTCAAATCTGATTTTTCTTTTTCTGTACATACATATTCCTAATTTGAGTCACAGTTTGTACAACCTTTTTCCTTCAACATTTTCAAATGCCGGGTTTGAGAATTATTCAAAATAAACGAAATGTTACGAGTAGGAGAAATATAATTTAAACTATTGTGTCCCTCTGGGATCATTTAATTTAAGATTGCAAAAAGTTGTATGAAAAATCTTTTGATTACATAATCTTTCGAAAGTTGCTGTTGTTTGAATGCCTTAAACCCAACGGGGGTATGAGTCGCCTGGTGGTTTCATGTTAGTTTTTGAGTCTGAGCGTAGAGACATTTTCCTCAACAGAGAGCTTGTTGATCGACTTCAGCTGGTGTGGTGGGAGGTTGGGGTTAGCTGAAGTTTCCCTGCAGAGTTCCTGTTGATTATGGTGCTAATTAACACATCACTGTAACAACAGCAAACAAACGTGGTAAAACAGTAAGGTCATGTCTACATTACATCACTGAGCATGGAGGCCAAGGGGGCCCGGACGCAACTATCCCTCCGGTGCTAGAGCAACGCTGGCGTCTTGTCTGTTGACTGCCGCTTCTACCCCCGGACTGTTTCTGGATGTTTGTTTGTTTTGTCTACGGGTCTCTATGCTGGTTTTCGCCGATCCAAGGCTGCTCTTCACTCCGTTGTGCATCTCTCCAGCTCCGTTTCCATTCATAGGCTCCCTCACTACTGGACTGTATGCTACGTTAGCCATCAAAGCTAACAGCTGGCTCCACTCCGTCACCTTGACTACCCGGTCTGTATGCTACGTTAGCCACCGAAGCTAACAGCTGGCTCCCGTCACAATTGGACTACCTGATTACACCACTGGATTGTTTTTCCTGGCTCTGGGTGTGTTGATCGCTGCTCTGGACTCGGGTGAGTACGCTGTGTGTTTTGTGATGGTGATTGTGCCAACCTGGACCGACCTGTTGTGCGCCGTACATCAACAACAACAACACTCACTCTGTCTGGCTGCCCAGCCGGCGTTCTTGCGGGGAGCCTCCACTCCCCACCAGCTCGTCTACTGTTGGGTAGCTAGGTCCAGACATGGTGCCGCAGGGACGGTCTGGGGTAACCAACACCACACGCATCAC
>NW_011335367.1:11826-20037 GCF_000735185.1 Notothenia coriiceps | reverse complement strand
AAAAAATTCTAATGTGTTGAATTCAATTGTGCTTCCTGTTAAGTTTTTTTTTTTTCACGACACTGTGTCTCAGGGCATCTTAATATTTAAGAACCTATTAATGTGTTATATCAGATTAACGGGAATAATCTCAACTAACTGACGATACAAACCATTTTTACCAAAACAAAACACAAGTCTCATAAGAAGCATCTAAATCACCCCCGAGCGAAAAATGCTAACGCACTTTGGCACAGAACTCAAGATAAAAGATACCCTTATTACTTATCGTAGCTGCACATACAAGATATCCGATTAAAGCTGAGGTTCCACAGATTATTTAGGTATTAGTATCATCACTGAGTGATCCAAACTCGCGACAGGGGAAGCAAACACAGACATCACAACACGTACCTTTACGGAGCTTTTACGGGAGATCGTCTCACCGTAGCTGTCAATCTGATCAAAAGACGTGTTCAATGGCATTAAAACGAGAAAAAACGCGGCTGAATCGGTTGATAATGTTTCTGTGAATTTAAAAAAATTATTTATAATACATAATTCTATTTGTATGTAAAAATCGGAGAGTAAAAGTTAGCTGCTAATGGTAGCCACCAGAGTTATCGCAGCTTCCGGTTTTGGCTATGCGGCAGTCTCACACACACACATTAACAAATAAGGAGTATGTGGGAGTTCCCCTCGATTCCATTGGCTCTGACGGTTAGAGAGAGATGTCAATCAGCAAAATCGAGCAAGGGGGGCCAGAGATAGGTCAAATCCACCCAAATGACCCCGGAAGTGGGTTTATTTAGCTAAATCTCTCTAAAAAGGTCAAATTTCACTTGTTTTGCATCAATCTTGATACAGGGTACTTATTATATGTTGTAGTTTGGATTCCTAAAGCTTTTAGTCTACTAACCCATCATTCAAGGGTAGTTTTCACTATAAGAAATTATTTTGGACGGACACAATAATTTAAAATGTTTTACTGTGTTCAATCTGAATTTACTTTAAAATAAAAACATCTATATTGATTCTGACACTTCTACATTCAACTCACAGGTGTAACCTTGCTTTGAGAAAAAAGATTCTTAATTTAACCCTTTTAGAAGGGAAGATATGGTAATTTGTTCTGGGAATGTAATCTTCGAGCCTGAGACATGAAAAACAGGCTCGGGGCTTAACAGGTTTTAATGCGAGAAACTATAGGATTAGACATTGTTCTTCATGCACTGGTTCATTTTCAACTATTCCTCCATAACAAGTCTTCCTTCAGACGTGTGCAAATTAATAAATTAGGTGTTAATGATACTAACTTTGTCTATTTGAGACTGTAGGTTTCCCTTATTCTCACCAAAAGTTAGCATTAGATGATGCCTCATTCCCATATATAAACATAACATCTCAAAAACAATGAACTACAAAAAGCAATTGTCTGAATGTAAGTCATCAGCTGGGGAAGTTTCGCCCTATTCACCTCAAGTGTGTGTCTCCTCTTCAGATTTCGAACATCGAGGCGAGGATATCCGCTCTGAAAACAGCTGGGTTGAATGTGAATGTCTGCAATCATTTCTCCAAGTTCAAGCCAAAGGCCAAGGTAACTCGAGTGACTCTCCAACACAGAAACATGTTCTATATCTCCATGGTCTTAACATTTTATCATAAAGTATTTGGATGAAGTGTATAATACCAGTACTCTGATTACAGCCTCAAACCCTGGACTCATCACGCCATCAGAGGAGGAAGCTCCCTGCCCCCCCACTGAAAGGTACCTAACAAGGTTTACTTTGCACAGTACATACATATACAAACTATTTGCATGCATACATTCATTCGGTAACATGTAAACAATAAGATAACATATATAACTGTGACAAATCTAAACCTATATTGAAATACAATTATTTTTCGAGCTGTGATTAAATGCCTGATTCCTCAGCTGCAAACCAAAAAGCTTAATTGCTATCTAGGGATGCACCGAATATTCGGCCACCGAAAATTATCGGACGAAAATGGTTAAAAAGGCCCTTTCGGCTTTCGGCTGATGTAGGCCTACTGGCCTAGATGTTTAGGCAGTTTTAAAGCACCTTGGCTTTGTTCTGAATGCACTTTGTTGTAGTTATCCTACAGAGAAAAGAAAATGCACTTGACTTGAAATTAATGTACTGGATGCATTCAAAAGTGCTGAATAAATGTTTTATGGACCCATAATAGTGATTATTATTTAAGTTAAGTTAATCATGTCTTTTTCCATAATCAGGCAGCTGAACAACATTGGTAAAAAATGTATCCATTATATATATATATACATATATTTCTATTAATCATTTTCGGCCTTTCGGCATTCGGTTTTCGGCCAACTGTTTCCTATTTTCGGTATCGGTTTCGGCCAAGAATTTCACATTCGATGCACCCCTATTGCTATCCTCTGGCCCGCAGGCTGCACAGTAACAAGAGATCTTCTATTCACTGCATCAAAGCCTAAAGATCTAAAAGATCCCTCCTTAGGCTTTGTCTACCTAGTTACGCCACAACAGCTGATTAAAGACCAGCAGCGTATATGTTTGTGTCGCTGCACAATGGTAGCGCACACAAGCTGCTGATTAGAAAGGCAAAAATTACCTACCTGTCAACTGTGAGATTAATTGGCAGCTTTTTCACCCATCGATTACTTGTTGAGAGTAACGTCTTCCGAAAACACACAACAAATGATCTGATTCCTGCTTTTTAAATGTGAATTTTCTTGTTTTTGTACTCCTCTATTTGCATACATTTGGGAACATCTAGTACTATATTGAAATAAGCATACATCTTCTGGAGTACTTTTCAGAGCTGTGTTGTTGACTAAATTACCCAAATGGTTGAATACATTTACTGCGTTGATGTTCTATCTTCTGTACAGTGAACCCTCCACTGTACCAGTCATGGTTAGGTAATGCAAAATGTGTCTTCAATCATGCTAACTCACACATCATCATTGCAGACTCTCCTAAACACAAACACGCTCAGTGTGTGTGAAACAGTTGCAGATGGGGAGTGAAACGAAAGGCACTTTTATTCATCTTTAGTTAACATCACACATTTTACGCTTTGTCATTGGCGGCTGAAAGGATGTGAATACATCTGCTCGAATGGGACTAAGGAACTGAAAAGCTCCATTAGATGTAAGGCTGTTGTATCAACCTACAAGAAGTCGGTTCCCTTTTTCATATCAGTGAATGGTCTTTTTCTGTTTGTCCGTCTCAATTTTCCCTTTAGCAGAATCCGCACAATAGCTCTGATTCAGGGTGGCTTTTTCAGCACATCTCCAAAGCCAGAAAGCACACTGGACAATGGGGCAAAATCAGTGACCGAGACATGTTATCATATCGCTGGTTCCAGCTTAGCGTGTCCTTTTAGTCCGGCCATCATACACTATGCACTAAATGTATGACTGGTAAAGACTGTCGTGACTTTTGGACACAAGTCTGATGTGTTCATCTGAATCATATGTTATCAATAGTTTCTCTTTTTTCTCTGGACAACCCCATTTCTCTGCTGGATGGAGCTTTATAAAGTCCTACTTTTGGGATAATATTATGTAACTTTTCCACATTAAAATGTAAAACAATTGGACCCCCGTTATATATTTGGTTGAGTTGTTTACTTCTTTCAGTAAACCTAGAGAAATCTGTAATTGTATTTACGTTTCATTTGGTCTTTGGTAAAAGCAGTGTATCCTTTTGAAGATTTGCCAGCGTTACGGTTGTCTGCGAGATTATGAATTTGAACCCACATTTGTTTACAATAAAACGTAGATTTTGGTACTTTTAAATATACATTTTAACCCAATAAAGCTTTTTTATTGGATGTCTGGATCTTAAGCTATAAGATAAATAAGATGAGAAACGTTATTGTTATCTCGCAGCCTGTACATCTTCTGTCTGCCAAACTGCCTTGGAGAAACACACATTTTAAACATTAAACTGCTTTATTCAGTATGCAAACAGTTTAAATCGCCGGCTGTGTTTGTTTTGGGAAAGGAGGAGACCTTTGCGGGTAATTCGGCTTTAGATAAAAAATTCCTGGACTATGAACATTAAAGAAAACCTGGTCTTGTATGTCTTCCATTTTCTAATAATTGCTCCCACAGTTGATTTCTTCACACCAAGCTGCTTACCTATTGCAGATTCAGTCTTCCCAGCCTGGTGCAGGTCTACAATTTAGTTTCTGGTGTCCTTTGACAGCTCTTTGGTCTTGGCCATAGTGGAGTTTGGAGTGTGACTGTTTGAGGTTGTGGACAGGTGTCTTTTATACTGATAACGAGTTCAAACAGGTGCCATTAATAAAGTTAACAATTGGAGGACAGAGGAGGCTCTTAAAGAAGAAGTTACAGGTCTGTGAGAGCCAGAAATCTTGTTTGTTTGTAGGTGACCAAATACTTATTTTAAAGAGGAATTGACCAATTAATTCATTAAAAATCCTACAATGTGATTTCCTGGATTCTTTCCCCCCATTNGTCACAGGTCCAATATGACCAAATACTTATTTTAAAGAGGAATTTACCAATTAATTCATTAAAAATCCTACAATGTGATTTCCTGGATTCTTTCCCCCCATTCTGTCTCTCATAGTTGAAGTGTACCTAGGATGAAAATTACAGGCCTCTCTCATCTTTTTAAGTGGGAGAACTTGCACAATTGGTGGCTGACTAAATACTTTTTTTCCCCACTGTATATGTAAGTTGCAAACAGATGAATATTACGGATGTCTTTCAAAGGTTCAGGTGTTTAACAGTCTTATCGCCATTGGGAGTACCATATTGTTTATTAAATGCAGTTTTTTCTTTTGAATTTCAGAGAAGTTGGAGCCAGAGCAACAGGTGAAAGTGTTTCGGCCGTAGTGACAGTCAGCAGCACAAGGAGTCCCTCAGGACGGTTTCAGAGCCCCAGGGACGGGCCCCTCTCATCCAGTGCCTTGACCCAGTGTCCGCCTCCAGGCCAATCAGGGGCCAACACCTGCCCTGTGACCCTAACAGCACTCTGTCGGTACCCTGTCAGTCAAAAACCGGCAAAAGAGGCAACTGGCTCTCTCGTCTTTTCCATGAATCCTCCATTTCTTCACTTCGTAACATAAAGCAAGGATAACTCGACAGTCTCTGCCTTAAAAATCTGCAAACAATCCTCATGGCCCTGGAAAAATAACATCTGTACAGACAAGAATAACTCTCATTCCCCTTTTCTATCTGTTTGCAAGAGTATTGTGATTTACTGTACAATGAAGACGTGGAAAAATGAAGTGAAACTTTCTGTGATCCAGTGTTTTATACTGCATCCTCTTTCTCAACAGGTGACATGTCAAACTCTAAGCCCCCCCTCAGAGCTTTTATGGATGATTTCCACACACAGCTATCAGATGGTAATCCTCATTGGGGAATGATTGTAACACCTTTTGATATGTTAACCATTTTTAATAAGTTATGCACTTGCCAGAAAATAAGGGTTAAGATACACAAGGTATCAGGGCCACGACTGTTTTCGTCCTTCCTTCCTAACTAGAGGGCTAAAAAGGAAAAACAAAGCACATTTGAGATATCATTTATCCCTTCTTTATGGCCTCAAATAAAGTAGTTACATGATTGGTATTGGGAAATAACGTTTTGACTAGATTTACAGACAAAGATCCAAACTACAGTAGAGTTTGTACAGTTAGCCTGTTAGCTTAGTTTAGCATAAAGACTCTAGCTTGCTAGCTTGACTTCACAAAGGTTATGATATTAGCAGCACTTCTAAAGTTCACCTTTACATACATATACATATAGAGATTTATATTTTTGTTTTAACTGTACAAAAGATAGACATATATTGTTCCGTCAGACAGAGCCAGTCTAAATGTTTCTCCTGAATTTCAGTCTTTAAGCTAAGCTAAGCTAACCAGCTAATTAACTTCACAACAAGGCTACAGACATTCTTATTAAATGAAAAAGTGTATTTCCCATAATGTCCAATTATTCTTCAAATACATGTCGAGGAAGTGCTTTCCCAATTATTATTAAAGCTAAGTAGAAACACACACAGCCTTAATGTGAGAGCTATGGGCTTTTACATTGAAACGAGTGAAAAATGTCTGAATGTCAGACAAACTCAGCTCAGGTCTGACATTCAGGTTTGCCAACTTTCCCCTGTTCAGTATTCTTCAACCCAAAGCCATTTTCTTTGTTTACTTTCAAACTTTGTGGCTTTTTTTTTTTTTTAAACAAAAAAGTATTTTCATGTTTTAACCTTTCGCTGTGTCATGTCCAAACTTTTGTGTTGCATTCATTCAATCTTGCAAAGATTTTTTACATAATGAAGTCACATGGGCTATAAAACAAATGCCATGAAACCATGATTTTGTTACAAGCAATTTATTTTTGTACTTACTGAACGTTTTTATGCAATATCACTGATATAAGTACTATTGCACATTGAAGGCTTTATTCTCTCCTCAAAGGAGCCCTCCTCAGTCGGTTCTATCTCACTCTCATGACTCAAAGTGCTTGCAGTGTACGCCTGCATTTACCATTTGATATTCTGCCAGTAATGACGATGGTAAATGGTGCAAATACACGGGTGTCAACAGGCATCTTTGGAGCGGCTAGTACACACTGATTCACACTGTATTTGTACTCCTTAAACACTAGATTTGAGAATACTGCCTTTCATTTTTGGTTGTTTTTCTTTACTCTGTGACCACTTGCATTAGTCAGATTCTCAGTTAGCCATGCATACGGTTGTCAACGTTTCTGCAGAGTTGTTTTTCCTGATGGACTGCTTGAACTAACAAAGGTGTGATGATCCTCTGAATGAATGCTCTGCCCCTCTTCATCCCAGCCTTTCACTTCTCGGGTTTTGCACATTGATCCTGTACTTTTGTCAATCTTGTTCTCCGGAGGTGTCGATGTATAAAAGCATGTTTCTGGTTTTATCGAAATTTGATGTGAAAATGTCCCATGAGAAGCACAGCCACAAGGGTCCAATCATCAGTGTCCTGTATTTTTCTAATGTAAAAAATAATATTATCTCATCACAGAATTTATTAATATATGTATATGTGTGAAAAGATGGATATGATATAGAATAATATGTGTATTGCCCAATCATAGTTGACCAATCTTTCAGTGTTGTGTGCAAGAGACTGTGTATATTGTCCTGAGGGCGGGGTTCACGCAGGAAGTCGAATAACGGTGTCTCGGGATAAGAGATTCCCTCAGAGCTGCAGACAGATCTCACTTTAAACCCAGTGAGATGTAGGACTCTCACTTTATGTGCAATCGTTCAATGCGCTCCATATGACTTGTTGGGGGAAATGTTATCAAGCAAAAAATACGGATTCTCTATGTGCCACACTGAGACAAACATGTATTATGAAATGAATAAAATTTGCAAACTTAAAAAGATGTCTTATTCTAAAGAAATCGTTGTTGTGCCAATGCAGGACGGTGGTAACACTTTATAATAACCAGTCAATACTATTAATGGTGAATTACACTTTAGTCCACAGTTGTTTTACTTAATGAAATAATATTGTTTTCTTATAAGTGATATTATAACCATTTATTTAAGTATTTTAAATGACAACCAAATGATTTGCAAACCTTAAGGGAAATTGTTTGTAAAACTTCTATTAAACATTATAGATTAACCAAAAACATATTTTTAACTGTTAATAAAACCAAACATATAGCAATCCTATTTATTAGTAAACAGGATTATTATCTAACTGTTATAAGTGAAATTCCTTATTTTTAACGACTGTTTTTATATAGTTATCGTGAAGGCAAAGTGACGCACAGATATAATCACAACATCCTCGTTTATTAATCAATATAGATGCATTTTTATGTACAGATATGAAGGATCATCCACCAAGGCCTGGTCACAGACACCAGAGAGAGACACAGGTACGAGGGAGAGCAGTATTTGAGCTCAGATACAAAATGAAGCGTTCTGTGTCAGGGTAACCAGTCCCTGTCTTCCTCCTCCAGACTCTCTTTGTTCCTGAGGCTGTGCAGCAGCAGCAGAGATAACGTCCTGAGGCCCGGCGTCGCCCCCCCGCTGCCCTGCAGGCCGCTGTGCCGCTTCCCAAAGCGCCCGATGGGTCTCACCCCGCGGCCCACGTACCAGAAGGGGTCGATCTCTGGACCTGGAGGACACACAGGAACAGAGGGGTCAGCAGAGCATGGTGCAATACTAAGAGAGTTCACTAGAGGGG
>NW_011335367.1:7792-10728 GCF_000735185.1 Notothenia coriiceps | reverse complement strand
CCCATTTTTTAATTTTGGCCCACCTGGATTAGTGTATTACAGCAGCATCATAAAGTCTAAACATAAATAGAATAGTTAGTTAATTTCTTTTAAAAGTCAATTGAGACAAAATAATACACTTAGTTAATAAAAAGAAATGACTAGTGTACCACAAATAGTGGAGATATTCCTCAGAGTGTTGAACAATGTACATTTCAAAAGTACAGAAAAAATAATTTGATAGGAAGAAAAATATATTTTCAGGTGTCTCACAATCAAAAGGTCCCTGAAGACAACCAAAAGCAGACCAGAAACACACACCTCTACCTTTTGAATCTCTGCAGGTAATAGAAAACAAACAAAGTCTTACTTCTGTTGTCGACATTGTGCACGAGGGGGAAGTCGTGCTCCAGCGTGGAGCTGTGAGCGCGGCTGAAGCTGCAGGAGAGGAGCAGCAGAGAGAGAGCTGCAGGCAGCCAGTCGTCAGCTGATCTCCCAGGATGCATCAGGAGGAGGAGGAGGAGTGATGAAGGCACTGCAGAGAGACGCTGGTCAGTGAAGCACACTCACCTTTAAATACACACTGAAAACAAGAAGGACTAGTATTTATCTCACTGGATGAATTCATTTATCTTAGTCTACTTATTACTGCTTTTTAACTCGCACCGTTTTGTAATTTCCTTGTTCTATTTCGTGTCTTTCCTTCATGTTTTAAGCTTATTGTAATATGTCCTTTTTACTCTGTTGCTATCTTGGACATGACAGTAAAGCTTTTGAACATTACATCCTAATGAAAGCTCTAACAAAGACTACACTCATACAGCTAGATATCAAAAACAGTCATTTAAAAAATGCACTTTCAAATGTAATAGAGAAGCTGTGCCTCTTTGTATGACAGATAGAAACAGCACTAAAGAGCGCGGAGAGACGCTGGTCAGTGAAGCACACTCACCTTTTATTAGACACTGAAAACAAGAAGGACTCGTATTTACTTCACTGGATGAATTCATTTATCTTAGTCTACTTATTACTGCTTTGTAACTTGCACGTATGGTAATTTGCAATTCTCTTGCAATATTTCGTGTCTTTTCTTCATGTTTTAAGCATTTTGTGTGTCCTATTTATTTCCAACAACCCCGCTGTTGCTATCTTGCGCATGACAGTAAAGCTTTTGAATAGTACATCCTAAAAAACATCTAAAATGAACTTTCCAAATTGAATAGAGAAGCTGTGCCTCTTTGTATGACAGATAGAAACAGCACTAAAGAGCGCGGAGAGTGAAGCACACTCACCTTTTATTAGACACTGAAAACAAGAAGGACTCGTATTTACTTCACTGGATGAATTCATTTATCTTAGTCTACTTATTACAGCTTTTTAATTATTGTCCCTTGTCACCACACTGTCACTTGCACTATTTGATGTATTTTGTATATTGAATGTTGCACAGTTGGGACTTAAGATGTTTATTAGCAACAACTACGCTGTTGCGATTTTGCCTGTGACAATAAAGCTTTTCAATCTTACATCTATGTTAAAAAGAGCCCTACGTATCCCGTTAGAGTTCAAAAATAGATTTATATTAGGTAAAATCGTTTAAAACGCGCTTTTCATTTGAATAGAGAAGCTGTACCTCTCGGTATAATTCATAAGAACAGCACTAAAGAGCGCAGAGAGACGCTGGTCAGTGAAGCACACTCGCCTTTTATTAGACACTGAAAACAAGAAGGACTAGTATTTATCTCACTGGATGAATTCATTTATCTTAGTCTACTTATTACTGCTTTTAACTCGCACCTTTTTTTAAATTTCCTTTCATGTCTTTCCTTCAAGTTTTAAGCTTATTGTATTTCCTTTTTATTGCCAAAAACACCTTTTACTAGACACAACACAAAAAAGACTAGTATTTATTCCACTGTACAGGATTTAATTTATACTCTGTTTACCTTATTCTATTTGATATGTACATCGTCTACTTATTCCTGCATTGTTCTGCAGTCATTGTGTCACAAGCACTATTTCCTTGCCCTATTTCATGTCTTAAGTATATACTGTGTTCCAGTGTTTGAAGACTCTAAGCTGTAGCTTTTGTGCATGCGACAAAAAAGTCTTTGAACCTTTTTAAAAGAGAGCCTAAAGAAATATAAACTCTTACAATCTGACATCAAAAATAACATGTGAGGTTGGATTATGAAAAGGTCTACATTTCAATCTAATAGATGAAAAATAGCACGAAGGGATTTGATTTTTACACCAAGTACCAAACATTCATACAGTTCGATTTTAATGAATTTAAAAACACGATATAGTGACCATTATAAACTCTATCAATATGATATTAGTAAAGATGCAACTGTTGAATCAGTTAACAACATAATCACCTCGAGGAGTATCTCTACTTTTTTTACTATCATTGTATTTCTTACTGACCGATGAGTGAGGGTTTGAATTCCCTCTGTTCAGTCAATCATTTGAATTTCTTCCAAAAATGGTTAAAAATGAACATTAAGACCATCAAATAATAGAAAAACCCAATAATATCAAAGTATGTTATCCTCATTCTCTTGCATGTTAAATAAATATATATATTGTCTCTTACCCTGGACTTTGGAGGCAGGCGGAGGTCAGCTGGCGGAGGTCTGCAGTCGTTGTTGCTGAGCAGGTGTTCTCCACCTTTTATACCCACGCTGCTCCTGTTGTTGTTGGATGATGAATCAAGAACATCCGTCACACACCACGACCCCCCCTCCCTCCCCTCCTCCCACTCTTTAAACTCCCCCTCCTCTCTTGGAGGCAGCAGGTCTGTTTCCTGGTGTTTTCCTGACGTTCCTCACGCAGCAGAGCGGTCCATCAGGGAGTCGGTGACATGTGGACAACTTTAAATTAGTCCCCCTCCTGAAGTAGGTCTGTCAGACAGAGACTGGGACTGGTGGGAGGTTTTCATCGACCCCCCCCCC
>NW_011335367.1:6124-7763 GCF_000735185.1 Notothenia coriiceps | reverse complement strand
TCACCAGAAGTTTATCTTTGAAATAAGCTCCAAAGATTATGAAAGCAAAAAACTGAACCTTTAAAACATTGTCTTTTATCAAAAACAAGGTAAACGCGTTTGTGTTTCAATGAGGAAATGATTGCAAGTGACAGATAAAGATTTAAATGACGTTTGTGTTGCAGCTGGAAATCAGTGACAGTTAAAGCCACTATCAAACTGATTCAGGAAGCAATACATTACATTACATTACATGTCACTTGTTAGACACTTTTATCCAAAGCAACTTCCATACTCAATACTGTGGACAATCCCCACAGGAGCACTTTGGGGTGAAGTGTCTCAGGGACACAACGACATGCTGACTGCAGTGGGGTTTGAACCTGTGACCCCCTAAACCCAACACCTACGCACAACCCACAGGCAATAAGAGGTGAAACTACTGTAGGTGTGTGTGAATTCATATGTCAAGCATACTGATCAATCCTAAGTGAGAACTCAAGGTGTGGATAACTCCTCTCACTCGTGTGTTCAGGTGTAAAGTCACCTCGGGGTCGAGAGGTCTCGATGCTTTGTGACAGAGCTGCTCAGAAAAAAAACCTGAAGATAAAATACATTTTCTTTCTGCGGTGATTTATTGGAGGAAAGCTTAATCGCGAAATAAAGTTTACGGATCCTGAAGCACATGTAGAGCAAAAAAAGAATAGTTTAGATAACATATTAAACCTTTTACTCATTTGGTAAGCAATTGAATATTTGTTTGCATTGGAGCGCTCGCCAGACAAAGGAAACCGTCAAAAGATATTTTATTATTTTTAGTTATTTTTAAACCAATTGATTAATCAAGGAAATAGTCCAGTGATTGATGTAAATATTAATTAATAGTCACAGCTCTACTGGAGATACATGTGACCTTTTAACATAATAGTGACAACGTGCATCGTGTATCAATGAACATTTGGACTCGAAATGGAACATTCTGTGTTAAAATAAACTTTTCACATGTACGATATAATCAAACTCTAATAACACATTCTGTTGTCCTGCGTAGCATGTGACGGTGGTCTGTGTGTGACCATGTGAGTATGTGCACCCTCCAGCAGCGCTCTGGTCTCCTCCACACATTAGGGCGAACATAATGTAGTCATGGTCTGAGATCAGATGTTCTGCAGACACAGCCTGCCTGTGGGAGAGTAATAATGAGGAGAGGAATACCTGCGGACGTGTGATCACACCCCAACACGGACGAGTCCTCATCTAACGGAGCTAATGAGGCTGAGTTATGATAGCGAGCCTTTATTTGAAAACCAGAGGAAGAGACACATAGAGTTAACGTGTTTTAACCCTCCTATTGTCTTCGTTCCCCCCCCTTACTTTGGTGTTCGCGTTCAAATTTGACCGGTCCTGTTTTAACTGCGATTACATTAACACACAAACCATTAATCATCACCACATTTCATTTCACACCCTTTCAAACTGTACATATTGTATCAGACTACTGGTATACATGAACAACTGCAGTATAAATATACAAAGAATAGACACTGAACATGTATTGCGTGTGCGTGTGCGTGTGTGTGTGTGTGCCAAGTGTGATTCACAGGGGGGGATTGGGCACATAAGGGGGGGACACATCTAGAGTGTGTGTGTGTGTGTGTGT
>NW_011335367.1:0-5978 GCF_000735185.1 Notothenia coriiceps | reverse complement strand
CACATCTAGAGTGTGTGTGTGTGTGTGTGTGTGTGTGTGTGTTTTATCTGATCCGGATGGTTACAAATTCCTTTTCTTTTGACCATGGGTGTTACAAAGTTGACTAAATCCTCCAAAATTCAATGACAGTGGTGATCAGCAGTTGTATATGTTCAAATTTCTTCTGTGAAGGATATCATAAAGCCTTCAGGCAATCGAATGTAAAACAACAAACTTATGATTGAAGAAAGTAGTAAATCGGTCAGATTTGACCCGAAGACAACAGGAGGGTTAAAGAGGATGAAGGCCACATGTAAAAACAATACTTTGAGCTCTTTGTCTGACGGTACAGAGTCAAATACAGTCGCCCTAAATCTCCTCCTTAAAATGAAATCATTTTATTTTACGTATGGCCTTGAATAATCATTGCTTTAAACTCAATAAATCAACATATTTTATTTATTGAGAATACACTTTGGTCCACATCGTCCAACACGTTGCCTTCAAGATTGTCTTTTGCATAATGATACCTCAGAAATGTTTTTGAGTTTAGTTGAACTCTGCCTTTACAGAACAAATTTATTTTTCTCCATGGTCTTCCCTAAAAACAATATGAATAAGAATATGGTTATATTCATCCTAAACCTGTGTTTATGCTTATGGTTCTTGAATAATCTCTGTTATAAATTCACCAAATCACCATATTTGATCAAAAAAACACACATGCTTTCCCATATGTTGGTTTTTAATATTATAACGCCACCTCAGAAATGTGTTAAGGTAAAGCCACATGTGTCTCAGAATTCTAATTAAAATAAATACCTTTTATAATTTTCACATGTGGTGCCGATCGTCTTCCGTGAAAACAAACTCAATTGCAATATGTTTTGTATCCTAACCTGTGCATATGGCTGCTTAAACCTCCTGCTCAATGTCACTGAATCATTGTATTTGATTTTAAAATAAACCTCAACGTTGTCCACATTTCAAGATTTGCCCTTTTTGTAATAACGCCGCCTCTGACGTGTCACCATGTCGTCACGCTCTCATCAGAACAGTTTGAAAGGCTTCGTGCTCTCAGAGGATCATCATCGCCTCACAGCAGGGGGGCAGCGACACTCTCCTGCTTCATTACACTTTGTGAACAAAAAAGAATTGTGACTGATACATCTATAAAAAGCAACTGAGTGAAGGTGTTTCATTTGTAAAAAGAAAACCTCCAAAGATGCTTCCTTCTCTTGCAGGACAGGGCTGTGATGAATGAGGCATTGATTGAGAAAAGCCCTGCTGGCAGAATGATTAACATCTTATTCTGGCCGAGCTGTGAGGTCTAAATCATTCCCCGTACGTGCTACAGTATATTTTGTTATCTACCTCGTAAAAGCCCACAGAGTGTGTGGGATGAGACGTTCACTGACCATGTTTGGGTGACCCTCTTTCTTAAAAAAAGGCTTGGGAAGTCAGTCAGCAGGGACGTCTCCTGTTAGGGTGTTTCCTGTTGGCAAAGAATTTCATTCAGAACAAAAATAAAAAGCATTTAGATTGCATGTCTACTAGTTTTTAGTACCTGTAATTGTGTTTGTAATCGTAGTATTGTAGCTGCATTTCCCTACAGGTACAAATACAGGTTTGTCTTGTCTTTTTAAGGGTTGATAAGTATTCATTACATCTCCTGTGTGTATAAATAATTGAATGATGGACCAAAATCCACCAAGAAAGTGATTGATTTTGAGGCCCAGTGGCCTAATGGACACCAGCCTCCGAAGCTGTGGATTGTGGGTTCGAGTCCCATCTCATAACTGTTACAAAAATAAAAACACAAGTTTAAAAACCTAACTTAATAAAAACTGACTCAATGACTTTCCAATCACACCTGAATATAATGCAGCCATAGGTCAAAATGAGCTGCTTGTGAATAAGGCCATGTTAACGACAGAATGAAACAACACCCTGGCTTTTTGTCACTTTTTGAAAGATAATGAAACAGAGTGAAAGAGGATCTCTCACTGTCACTGCACACAGGTCTGCTACTTTAACTAGTACTGTGCATTATAGTGCAGGTGAGAAGACCCTGCTCCGACCTGGATCAACGTACTAGTAAATTATAGTTATCTAAATTAAGTATAACTGTGTTTTAATCACTTAATAATAAAGCATAGCTTTTTTTTAATAAATGTATTGACATGTATACAACACACGTCATTAAAAACATAATATAAATAACAAATTTCAGCTAAATCTTTAGGTCGGGAAGTGAGAAGACTTTGGCTTTGCTGCCCTCTTGTGGTAAAATATGTACACAGCAACATACCTGGCTAAAATGAACGTTTTAATGCAAATTAATGCTAATTTAAACCACTTTATCATTACAATGTGGAAGCCAATATTATACCTTTTTACTCTATATATCTGTGTAAGTGTTATTCAGCCTACTAGTTTGTTGCAGGTAAATATTATTAAAGGCAAAATATTAATCAACTAATAAGCTATGATGTAATATTATGGATTGAAGCACCTTGGAAGTATAAAAAGTCATTAGCTCCACCTTTAACTGCTGCAAAATTAAAATAATGCACACACTTATACATCACTTACTATAATTAAGTGATGCATGATCTTGGGGGGAAATGGCCATTCTGCATAATGAATAGTAAGTAATGTAATATATTTTGATGCTAATTATTTTTGCCCTAACTTGTGTTTTTCTTGTCACAGAGTATTTCTACAATGTGGTAGAAGTAGGTATTACTCCTTGTATTCAAATATCTGAGTACTTATTCCACCTGTGATGAGGGTCACGCCCTCATGAATATTACAAGAGTTGACGTCAGCCCACGACGCATGCGCAGTGGGAAGTGAAAGTCTTAACGAACAAACAACAACAGCGGTGTGAGTGAAACTACTGTTGATAACCTCGATGTTTATAGGTGTAGAATTCCCCGAAAAATACTGTTAAAGCGAAACGAAACACTAAATAAAGCCGAAAGGAAGGAAGAGAAACCTTTGAGCTTCGGAAGGAACAGCTGACAGAGAGACGTCACGGACACTTTGCTTCCTGTTGTGAGTGTGGATATGAAATGTTGACAAAAATGTCGTTAAAACGGCAACCATCGACAGGCTGAACCACCCGGACCCTGTGTGTCTACAGCCAGGATGTCTCTGACTTCAGGCGGTTGGGCACCAGGTTTTACGCAGGACCAACAGACCCAGGGCCAGACCCCCGCCCTCCAGGGTCTCCATGCCGGGGCCCAGCACCCTCAGCCCGGTTGCCACACCGTCCTCGCGTCGGTCCGGGTGTCGGTGTGTCACTCCGGGATCCGGCCCCTGTGTCTCCCCGGGGCAGGAGACATGTCTCTCCGCCTGCAGCTCAGCATGGACCCGGGGAAGTCCGGGGAATTCCGTCTGTCGCTCCAGCAGGAGAGCGGGGGGGTCGGCCGCAGCGTGGTGAGTTCAGGGACAGATGTAACACTATACACTCAAGTAAGGTACAGTTTTGAAGTCCTTGTACTTTACTTCAGCATTGACATGTAATGCTACCTTTTACTTCTACTCCACTACTTCTCTCAGAGGTCAATATTGTGTTTTTTATACTACATGTTAAGCTTATTTAGATTAGATGATATGTACTTTATTGATCTCAAATGTGGAAATTGGAGATTCTGTATAATAAGTACTTTTATTTGTGTTACATAGATGTTTACA
Organism: Notothenia coriiceps; assembly: GCF_000735185.1. Lineage (NCBI taxonomy): Eukaryota > Metazoa > Chordata > Actinopteri > Perciformes > Nototheniidae > Notothenia > Notothenia coriiceps. Next base: position 2,297 of record NW_011335367.1, on the reverse strand, counting down.
CTTTTGTAGTTAGCTAAAACATTGAATTCAGGACTTACCTAAGAGAATTTCTACATTTAGGCTTTAGTACTTTTGGTAAAACATCCCACAAATATGGTGTGTGGAAATATTTTGAAATAAAACCAAATGTTGATGGTAACTGTCTAAGGCTGTAGTTTCCAACATGATTTGGCTTGTTTACAAAACCTAAATATTGTGGTGGATTTGATTCAGCACATTTATTTATAAGATTTGCAACATACACATGACTTAAACAACAATGGTTTTATGTTTCCCTCTATTAGAAAGGCCCTCAACATGGCATAACATCCTATTTCAGTTACATATATTCAGAGTAACATGCATAACCTCAACATAATTGCCACTCTTTGAACCTTGGGGATTCATTAACCTTCCCAAATTGTTCCTACCTCATCTCGTCTCATTCTTGCTTTCCTTTCTTCATTTCCCAGACCGTCACAGAGTTTGATCTGAGGAGCGTGAACTATGAGGTGAAGTCACCAAAGTGTCACGAGCTGAGTCTGGCGGCGCCTCCTCACGACCGCATCAGCTTCAACTTCCGCTGCGAGGTGGACGCGCAGGAGTGGGCCACGGTGGTGCTGTCATCACTGAGGGAGACGCACAGAGGTCAGTGTCCTTCCTGCCAAATTCTGCTCCTTAGATCACAACCACAGCACCTTCCTGCCAAATACTGCTCCTTAGATCACAACCCAGAGCTGGCAAAAGTACACACATCCTTTACTCAAGTAGAAGTACAGATACTCGTGCCTAAAAATACTCTGGTACAAGTAGAAGTACTGACTAAACTTCTTTACTCAAGTAAAAGTAAAGAAGTATGGGCTTTGAAATGTACTTAAGTAAAAAGTACCCATAACTAGCAGCTGTTTTAAAGAGTACCTGACCTCCCTTTATATTAATAGAACAATAATTATTGTATTTGGGTTCAAAATGTAAGAAGTAGAAAGTACAGGTATTTGTGTTCAAAATGTAAGAAGTAGAAAGTACAGGTATTTGTGTTCAACATGTAAGAAGTAGAAAGTACAGGTATTTGTGTAAGAAGTAGAAAGTACAGGTATTTGTGTTCAACATGTAAGAAGTAGAAAGTACAGGTATTTGTGTTCAACATGTAAGAAGTCAAAGTAAAAAGTCGTAGTGGAGTAAAGTACTGATACCAGAAAAATGTAATTAAGTACAGTAACAAAGTATTTGTACTCCACTACTTCCCTCCTCTGTAACAACCACAGCAGAATGGAGGGTGTGGAAATGTAGATATTCGTGAGCAAAACTGCAGGAACATTTAAGGAAAAGCCCTGTTGTCTGTGATTTGGAGTAATGATGTTGCCCTTCAGCGAACTACTTCATGCTAATCCAGCGTGATGAATCCAGCTGGTTATATCATTATTTATTTGAACAAAAGAGCTTTTCTCTACAGTCCATCTCAACCACTGTAAACAAGCTCCATATTGTGGTTGACGGGGGAATATCAATAAGTTGCTCTGTGCTGAATCACAAACATGCCCCTTGTTTACTCAATTACATTCATGGAAAAGTAAAAAAAGAAAGGTGTAAGAAAGTTAATGGAATGATAAAACTGAGCCATGGATAAATATTAAATTCATTACCGGTGGCTGCATCACAAACTCATGCCCATACGTTTCAATTAACTTAGCATTTAAATAACCTTAATAAATAAGATCAGAAATAAATATTTACCGTGTTATTGACTATGTTGCTGACTGTTCTAATAAAATATGTTAAAACCTTTTCTGTGTAGATGAAGAGTCTGGTTAATAAGTGCCTTTTTCATATTTAAATGTCAAAAAACAACTTAATCTTTGTGTTACAAATTGACAGTAGAAGAGATGTTTCTGTAGAATCTGAATCTGTGTCTTTTATCCATTTGTTTATCTAAATCTCTTCTTCTCATTGGCAGTCGCCCCTCACCACTACAGTCCACCGCGCCCCCCCGATGCGCTCCAATTTGAAAAAACAACAGCCTTGCAACGAACAGGTGTGAACTCAGATTAATATAAAGTATTATCTGATTGATTTCTTTTAGATGTGATGTAACTAATTCCCTGATTCCCTCACTCCTTGTATTCATTCATTCATTGAATCAGCCCTCTAGTGGCTGTTTGGAGGTATGGCAACATCCTCTTCACACTGTGTTCACCTGTGTGGGGTTGTGTGTGCTTCGTTCTGCATGCGTGTGTGTGTGTGTGTGTGTGTGTGTGTGTATCCATCTGTAGAGGACACCTGCCTAGAGCTGACTCGAGCCATAGAGGCAGGCGACATGC
>NW_011335366.1:15123-49690 GCF_000735185.1 Notothenia coriiceps | reverse complement strand
CGGTACACGGCACGTAAGACGTAGTGTGGAGTTGCATCAGGTACGCTGTGGTGCTGTACTGCTCAGCCGTCTCCTTTGTGTTTCCCCCTGTCTGTGTTGTTTGTGTGTGCGTGGTGGCTGTCACTCCTGGCTCCCGGCTCAACCTCCACTCACCTGCTGCAATCACCTGTGCACCCTCCCCGACTACACACCTGCTTTTCATCAAGCCATTTACAACGGCATATCAACGGAGGCTCCACAACATTTCTCCGCCAGATCGTCAAGTATCAGCCGTATCTCGCGTCTCCCCTCCGGTACACACTACACAGCACCGTAAGAAGTAGTGTGGAGTTGCATTAGGTAACGCAAGATACGGCTGATACTTGCGTATTAGTTTCTGTTATGGATCAGTATCAACAGTCCTGCCAGTAACGTTACTATATTATCAACACTACTTTAGTTATAGCCTGATATATGATTGCTAACTTTACAATGTTGTGATGTGACTGACGTTAGCTAACATGCTAACGCCGGTCACTCACCAAGACAGCTGCTCTGTTCTCCCACTGGTTCTCCACACACCAAAGCTCCATTTCTCTCCGATGGCCGTTATTTTTTCAAATCCTTGGCTGCTCCTGGTCTCTTGGACGCCTAGCAGGCTCATAATTATAATCATATGCATTCATATATATTTTCAACCTCTTCTGTGTCAAAACTAGCATTGTGATCCATGTTTATTCATACGTTAGACCGGCCCCCTCGTTTCCCCCATGTTACGTCACACGCGGGAGGTCACGTGCGGAGGCTTTTTTATGCGGAAGTGAAAATGTCTTACTAAAACGACGCCAGACGTCACTGTAGTGTATATTTTTTTATATATATATATATATGTATATATATAGAATATTTGTATTCATAATTTTCCTACACATTTATTCACTGGTGTCTCTAACCTGCAAGTTGCTCTTTAAGTCTACTAACAGTGTTCTGAAATTGTTGAGCCTTTTTCCAAGATGAAGCTTTATATTTGTGACCCATTTTTATAGATGAACATCTTCATTAGAAACCAATTGGCTTGGATCTGAGAGCCACAGACAGGAAGTCAGAAAGATATGAGGGACAAATAAACATGTTGTTGGTTTAAAGTGGCCCTATTATGCTCTTTTCAGGTTCATATTTGTATGTAGTGCCTCTACTGTGACATGTCTCCATGCTTTAATGTTCAAAGAGCTCTTTATTTATCTCATACTTCCTGTGCTGCAGCACCTCTTTTCACCCTCTGTCTGAAACCAGAGCCCAGTCTGCTCTGATTGGCTAGCTGTCGGGCTCTGTTGTGATTGGTCAACCGCTGAGAGATGTCCCACCCCTTAACCTATCATGTACAATGTGTTGGAGCGCTAGCCAATAGAAGCGCAAGTGTTACATAGTGATGTCATTAAGTTAGGGAAGTAAACATAGGAGTTAAATGGAGGCATTTCAGGGCAGGCAGGGGGGGGAGAAACTCCCTTTGAGATTTTAGTCTTTGCAGACCATTTACATGCACAAAAACCTATATAACACTACAGGAAAGGGCAGGCAACAACAAGCATAATAGGGCCTCCTTAAGAAAATATATATATTTCTACCATCGCTTAAAGATAGCTAAATGACTATATATTACTTGGACAATTAAAAGCTTTTGTTAAAAAGTCCCCCGTTATTATCTTACTCTGAGATGAACACCAGGACGCCGTTGTCTCTGATGGAGTAGATGACGGCGTCCGCCACACAGCTCTGGTCGGACTGAGGGTCTCTCTCTTTGAAGTAGAGGCACTGGAACAGCTCTGTGGAGATCTTCTGGGCCTGCTGGGCTGCCTGGGGGAAGGTCACACAGAGGTCAGAAGGTCACACAGAGGTCATTCAGAAGAGCTTATTTGATAGAGTAAGAAGTGAACAACACAGCAGCACTGACCCTGTTCTTGTTGTTGATATGATGAGACGTTTCCTCCAGTTGTTTGTTGCTGGCTAACGCTTTACCCGGGTCCACCCCCCTGTCCATGGCGATGGCAGCGGAGAGAAGGCGGTGCACCACGATGTCGGCATAACGACGGATGGGTGAGGTGAAGTGTGTGTACCGGTCCAGAGCCAGACCTATGAAGAACATTAGCATTAGCACAGATTGCTACAGTTTAAGTGGAGATACTACTGGGAACAGGAGGATAAATAGGCTTTCTCTTGAAACAAAAAGTGATACATTGCATACATTTTCAGCACAGAAGTCTTACCATTGGATAAAACCAGGTTTCAAATTCATTCTGTTCACATATTGGAGTCAAAGGTTTGTGCAGAGGTAGTTTTGTATATCTTTGTAACACTATAGATCAGAAAAGAATGTCAATAGCTATAAAGAAAATGATGCCATGCTAAAAATGCATTACATTGTGAATGACACTAAATAAATATGGTAACGGTATTTTAGATTTTTATTTCATATTTAGTTCACCATGACATTTCCTCAAATGACTAAATACATTAAGAAAATAGTTTTCTTTTGGTCGATCAAATATGCAATTTCTGATGTTTTATATCCACTATACTGATGAAAGACTGAATTTTAATTAGCCAGTGCATGCAGGTTTAAAGATCCCTCACTTGCATTACATACCCACAAAGAAACATGTAAATACAGTTCCAATGAATAACACAATGAATGCTGGGGATATGGTCAAGGTGTTACCGTAATGGTAGAACTGGTCTAGGGCCTGAAGACCAGTGGAGAAGTACACAGCCTGGGACATGGCTGTAGTGGCCATTATTCTCAGCAGCCTGTTCACCATGGGGTCCTGGGGGTCCACGGCCTGGTCCAGAGAGTCCGCCAGAGCCTTGTTAGTACTGGAGGAACAGAACTACCAGTATTAATATGATATACAACTAATAATCAGACAACAGCTATAGAATTGTTGTGTTTAGCTTTAAATCCAAAACCTCATGCATGTGAAAGGAGTCAAAACTGCTTCCTATTATAAATCCGGTCACCTGGTATCGATGGTGAAGCCCCTGGCCGTGGCGCTCTCCACCAGCTGGCTGAAGAACTCCTGCCGGGGGGGCGGGTGGCGCCTCAGCAGGGCCTGGTGGGGAAAGGTCTCCTGGATCTTGCGCGCCACCCAGTGGTTGGCGTGTATCATGCACTCAGCCACCGTCTCGTGGACCTCCAGAGGCTGACGGGGGACCAGCGCTGTGATGTTCTTGTCCTTATCCAGCTGGGCACGCACCTGAGGAGGGAGGGGGACAGTTTGATGAAGTGAAAGGATTTGTAAATACAGACACTTTTATGTTGTATGGAAAGGTGGGAGCTGTTGGGTATGGGCAATGGAAAGTTGCTAGAAAGTACGTTTTTTTTCTTTTTTTAATAACAATTTCACCTTTAAAACTAATTCTTTTAACAAGAGCTCTGAGTGGAGATATTGAATGATAAGGCGGGCAATATATATCGTATATAATTATATATATTTCCTTTTCCTTATGTCAATCCCACTAAAGTACTCTCAAGTTTCAAAAAGGACCCAAGAAAATTAACTACATAATCAATATCCCCTATTCTTTCAATCAAAACTATGGTTTCAAGCTGTTTTAGGAAGTTTAAAAAGGAGGAACTAAGCAGCAACATCTGGGTCTAAAAAGGGAAGCTAATGCAGACATACCTTAACCTGTTTTCTATTAAATATTCAGGAGGATTTCAATCTAATATCCTCTGGTTTCATAAAGAAGTCTGATTGTATGTAAGTCTAGTCTTCTCACTTGATTCATTACCCCAGTAAAAATGTTCCTGATGAGATGATGGTATCAATGGCTAGTTTCAACATTTCATCAATACTGTACTGTCAGTGTAAGTCATTTATCTTGGTTGACAGAGTCATTATAAAATACATTTTGACCCAGCATTCTCTGTAGCCAGAAAGCAGTTTCACAACTGCACCAGGTAGGTATAGAGAAACTCTAATTCCAGGAGGTTGAATAAACAATGATTATTATGAACAACCTAAAGTATTTGCTAAAAAGAAACGGCAAGTCATTCCATGATGTCATCTACTGTAACAAACTCAATCAGTCACACATATCTACATAAGGTATAAGACAGGTTATTGGAGAGGATCTTACAGATAAACAACAAAGAGAGTTTATATCTTGTTTTGATGAATGAAACACACTACTTGAATGTGAAAACAGATTCACATTGGAGGGCTCTGTATTCACACAGCCTTTAAAACAGTATTCCAACTGAAATTGCTTTCTGGTCATGTGTGAGATTAACACCTGTCTGCTGGCCTGGATGTTAAAATAACTCCTTGGGACAATGTGTCATCAAACCATAGGCTGAACAAATGTCTGGGTGGTTTTTATATTGGGTTTCAGTTTAAAGCATGTTTAACTGTTCTTGTTTTGGGTTCAGGAACCTTCTAAAGTGTGTTTTTTGCTGCAGTTTCTTAAGAAAATGAATGTTCTCGAGCAGGATTAAGGAAAAACACTTGGCCCAAATTCAATGAAACTTGGTGGAAAGGTGAATCGGGTCAAGGAACGACTCATTACATTTTCAAACGGATCGGAATCCCACGTGATATTCACTTTTGGATGTTGCTTACTGTAGGGTGAAGTCGGCCCTTTATGAGTACGTGGTATATTTGGCTTGTATCCCATTAAGGATGGACAATTTTAGAAGACAACATCAATTTATTTATTAATTTCCTAGAAACTGTCATAGAGAGGCGAAGTCCCGCCCATCTACTTCCGACCCATGGGACCTTATTTCGAAAAAATTATGTATTGAAGTCAATGGAGAGAGAAAGATTATCTTTCAATCCCGTTTGAATTGTGCCACAAATTACACATATGATGTTTGTCAATCTTAAAAAATCATTTCCATGTCAAAAAAGTCACAGTTTGTAGTAAAACTGCTGAAATATAAGACTATGAAAAATACGAAACTAGAAGGACTACAAATCCCAGAGTCGCGTAACTGATGTCACAATTGTTTTCCTCCACAGTAGTAATATTCATCCCGTCTTTCGTCTCATTAGTATGACATAAAAAGTGATTGTGTATGTACAGCTCTCAACATGCCCAGACTTGTAGTGATTTTCACCTCTTTTAATACTTTTCGCCTCATTCTGAAAGAAATAAGTGAAACGTGCTAACGTCACGGCCGTCTTGGTGTGTGGTGCGAGACGGGAGATGTAGTTCATTGAGCGTTTCACACAAAAAAAGTGTTACTTCACAGTTTTACGACACATTTTTATTTTTTTGACTTGCAAAATTATCTTTTAAATTGAATTCGTGGCACAATTCAAAGGGGATCGATAGATAATCTTTCTCTCCCCATTGACTTCAATACATACTTTTTCCGAAATAAGGTCGCATGGAGGTCCCCCGGAAAGGTACGGACCACAGTGACGCGTCCTAAAACCCGGAAGTAAGCTGCGCATGGGTTCCTTCGACAAAAAAGCAAATATATTTCTCCATAGCATTTTGGAAAATAGCTCGTGGTCATAAATCTATCGATCATAAATCTATCGATTTGATTTATGAGTATAAAATTATAAAAGTAGGGTAGACATTTGGAGATTATCCGACTGAACAAAACGTGATCCGTCTCTTAAATGTGTTTCAACCAAAGACCTTATTTCCGGCTATTTTCCAAAATCCTATGGAGAAATGGCATTGCTTTTTTGTTGAAGGAACCCATGCGCAGCTTTCTTCTGGGTTTTAGGACGCGTCACTGTGGCACTCTATTGGGTTAATATTAATGGATCCTGTGAGATCTGAGAGGCTAATGACTGAAAATATTAACAATTACAAATCCTCAACAAAACTTTCATTTGGAAAAAAACTAAAAACATTTGGATACGATGACTTCAGGCGACCATTAATGGATCGGCCCTCAACATGTCCATTTTGAGTTTTCCTCAAAAGCCGTATTCTTGCCATGAAACACGATCTTGCTCTAACTCCTGTATAAATGGTCAAAAAGTGCTCAAATGTCATGTGTGTGTTGCTGACAGTCCAGCCCTGAAGACATCTAGTGTACGTGTCAGTTTCATCATATGTGTTGCCATGGAAACAAAATGCTCGCCATAAGACACGATTTGCTCATAACTCCAGTGAACATGCCCCAAACGGCCTAAAACTTCACATGTTTGATAATGATGCAGACCTCAAGACACTTACGCCAACTGTGAGGTGTCATCATATGCCGTTGCCGTAGCGACACATCACTTGCCATGAAACACGCTGTTGCTGTAGCTCCTATGGAAATTGTCCGATCGGTCCAAAACTTCCCACTTTTGCTAACGGTCCGCTCCTCAAGACACCTATGTGACACGTCGACGTGCGGACAACAGCAAACCTGCCTGGATCCTCGAAGAGCCGCTCATTGCTGCTGGCGGCTTTAATTGTTATTATTTGTTTCCCTCTAAGGTAAAAAAACCATTTGGAAAACATGGCTATGATAATGTTTTTTTTTTGTTTTTTTTAAACTTAAACTGCCTTTAAAGAAATTAGTCTGTAGTTTGAGCAAAGTACATGTATAGATAGACCAATACAATTAATTAAAAGTAAAAAAGGACCACAAAGATAAGGAGTTAACCGATCCTACCTCCACCCCTTCCAGCTCCAGCGCCCCCCCCCGGTCCCTCTGCGCCCGCAGGTGTCTGGCTACGTGTGTCAGCATCTCCAGAGCCTGGGTGAGCTGGGCTAGTTTAGAATCCTTCTCTTCAGACCCGACCCCGGCCAGCTCCGGCACCTCCGCCTGCTCCCCGTCCAGCAGCGCCTGGGCCAGCTCGTAGTGCAGCTGGTAGGAGGAGCGGATGAGCGAGCGGCCGAACCACACCTTGTTGACCACGAGGGTCTCTGCATCCAGCTCCCACATCACGCTCATCGCATATCTGGTTATAATACATAGCATGTTTTAATGTGTTCTAATTGACTTTCTTCAACATGATGTAGAGATGTGGCGTTCACTGACCTGTCCACTCCGCCCAGAAGAGAGCAGAGGTCTGCACTGAGAACGCCAGGCAGCATGTCGTACCTGCGGTCGGCCAGGTAGTACGTGGTTGCCCTGAGAAGGAGGAGGAGGAGGAAGAAGAGGAAGGAAAAAGATAAAGTAAAGGGGAAAAGTATTTGGATCTTTTTTCTATGAAAGGCCTGCGAGGAAAGTGATGAAAATAAATCTGGTGATCCTGTTTTCTACTCTGATCTTAACTTTTTTCTCTCCTGTGTTTATGATTTCAAAACTAACCTTCTATACTCATTTTGCAAAAACAAAGGCTTAATTGCACCACGACCACATGCCCTAAATAGCATAAATAAAAAGACTAAAAGCATTTATGTTTCCTTCTAGGTGAGCTTAATTTGTCTATAGATTGTGTAAGTTATGCAACACTAATGCAATGTCTTTATTTTGGTTAGAAAACATAAATGCTTTTAGTCCTTTTTACAAAATGGGGTAGCAGCACTTCAGCCAAAAATAAGTATTCAGTAAAAAAACTATTGAGAAATTAACATCATAAAAAAAAGAAACTCACCTACCTTTTAAGGAACTCAGAAACAGTAACCTTAGTACAATTACATTATTTTATTTCTTGAGTCATAAACACAGAAGAGAAAACGTTTGGATTCACCACTTCTCCTCAGGGCATGTTTCCAAGCAGCAGATACCATTTTAAAAACACATTTTCTCATATATGAACTTAAATATTTATTTTTGGTACTCTTTTCACCTCCTCTGTATACATTGTATTTATATCTTTATTTTTCAACATGAGACCTCATATAGTTTATTAGTATTTATTGATAGCGTTGTGAAATAAATGAGTAAAAGTGTTCTTATTTCATTAATTAATTTACATACATACAATATTAAATTGTAACTGAAGCTAAAAAATCATTCTTAAATCAATAAAACCATTTCTTATTTAATATTTTGTGTCAGATTATCGATTTCTCTTGTAAGTAGTCGGGTCATTGGTGTCGCGGTCCTGCTCACCCTGTAGAAATACTGTCCTTATGTATTCATTCCAAGGGATGGAGAACCAAAGACACTTTACCCCATAGCACTGATACGTACAGAAACATAGCCCTGAAGAGTGCAAAAAAACTAAAAACAACAATTGTTTTTTTTCTAAATGTTGGTCTGTTTGAACTATTAAAAAGGCCCTTTTCCCTTTGCTCTGAGAAACTCCTGACTCAGCAGCACCATTTCTCACTGTCAGAAACACTGTTGTGCCTCCAAGTCACTGTTGTCTGTCATTTCTGCTTCTTTTCTTTGTTTGTGGTTGTGACACTTGCAAAATTACAGAAACTATAAAAGAGAGCGCCGGATGCAACAAACAATCATGCAGCAACTTTCTGTCCTCTTTGCACTTCTGAAAGTAGCCAGCGAAAATATCCGGGTGAGGCTCAGTGAGATAATATTTGACAAACTTTCATAATTGCTTTGTAGTCCACAGAGGACGTAATTATGTTTATAACAGCAATTCTATACACGTGTGATAACGCAAAACACAGGAGCTAACAGGTGGCTGGATGTTTATAGGAGATGCTAATTCATTTGGACACAGAATCCAATAACATAAAACGTACTAAGAAAAAAGGAGTTTTGATGATACCGGGCTAACCTGAACTATCCTATCCTCTAACTCCTCACCTTGAACGTGCCTCCAGGTCGGTGAGCGAGCCCTCTGTCACAAAGTGTGTGACATCAGCGATGTGGACCCCCAGCTCCAGCAGCTTCCCGCCGGCCAGGCTGCGTACAGACAGCGTGTCGTCCACGTCCTCGCAGCCCTTCGGGTCGATGCTGAACACCAGGTGACTCTCCCGGAGGTCCCGCCGCTCCGCCACCTGAGCCGGGTCCATCCTCCACGGCTTCTCTGCAGAGTTCACGGGCATCTCTTTCAGCTGAGGGCACACAGACACAGTCACAGGTAGAAAGCAGAGTTACAGCTTCACGGTGTTTGTGTGAGAGAGTGAGAAGCTTCCGTCTGACCTGTGCGTCTGAGAATGGAGGCACTTGGATGCAGTTCTCGATGAGGATGGTCTGGATCTCTGTCTCCAGCTCCCCAGCTTTACCCAGCACCCGCACACTGTGGCCGTTGGGGTAGAGCGACGTGCTCTCCCAGGAGTCAATGCGCACCACCACTCTGTGGTCCTGGGTGGGTGAATACAGGGGAAAACAGCCTTCTGGGACAATTCAAATGGTATACCTTCCCTCATGGAGCCCTTTGTTAAGCTGATTTTAAACCCTTCTTTTAGCTTCGGATCTACAGAGTCTGGCCTCCTCTAGCGACAATAAAAGGCTTTAACTTAACTTTAAATAAAAATACATAAAGAGCCTTGCCTTTATATAAACGCACAACTTTTACAAAACATTGGGCTGAAGGATCTCTTTACCCTTTTTTATCTCATGTTTATGCTTCAAGAAAAATCATCCTCTTCATGTTACATCCAGAAAGTCTACACAAATACTGAAATACATAAAATATCTAGTTTTAAAAATAAAATAATGTAAAACGATGTCATATTAGAGACATTAGTTGTCCAATCCTGCGAGTTCAAACTAAAGTTCAGACCAAATACATTGTGGAGTGTGTAAAGCAGACCTGCAGAGCATCGGCCTGCTGGGTGCTGATGCGGATCTTGGGGATGCGGTGGTCCCAGGGCACCGCCAGGATGCGCTGGGTGTTCCTGGTCTGGGGCGGAGGCCCCTCCCTGGGGGGGAAAGTCACCACATAGTCCCTCCAGTTCCTCTGCAGGATTCCCACAACACGGCCTGAGGATTTAACAAGAGACCACATTACATTACATGTCACTTGTTAGATCCTTTTATCCAAAGCGTAGAGTGACTACCTTGCCCAAAATATTCTTGTTATATGATCTTAAAAAAATACTATCAAATAAATGAGGAAACTGTTTTGTGACGGAGCGGATCACAGAGTGACTGACTCCGCCACTGACAGCCGGCGGCACACACACACACCAAACATTTCCTGCTCTCTTCCGTTCGTCAATAAATAAGGTTAAATCATCACTAAACGTCCCTTTTCCCCCTCCCTTTCTGTAGCGCGACCATGAGTGCACGCTTGTGAGTCTATTATTTAAACATACATTAAACTGTAGTACGCGATACTTGCGCGACGGGCAGCGAACGGAGTATCGTTGCCGTCTCCCCAGCAAAGGGGAATGTGGAAAAGAAGGAGGCGCATCTCTTCCGTGGTTTAAATATGATATCATGAACCATGCAATTTATTATTTATTTTGCGTCTATTAATGATGGGGGATGATTGTGTTATGAGATGGTTAACCTGTTTATGTTTTGGTCGTATAGTTTTTCTTACGTTTGAGGGGTTAAAATTATGTTGATAATGTGTTTTTTTAATTAATGGTGTAACCTGTTGACGGTAAGCCTGTGGGGAGGGGCTATGGGTTCATAAGGGACGGTGTTGGCCCTGGACTGGCATTCGGGAGATTGTTGCAGCGAAGGCAACAACTAGTAGGCCTATGTGTTTACTCCATAGATGAGTGATAGACAACCTCGTTTTGGTAACTTTGATTTTGTTTATTGAAGTTATACTGTTTCAATATTGTCAAACAGTATATATTTGTGTTGTTGTTATAAATAACATTTTTTGAGCTTAAATCGACCGACTAAGCCTATTTTTTTACAAACGGACAAATAGAACCCCGTCACAAAAACATATATGTAAAACATTCTCTCCTAATTTTATCGAAAAACACTCACAACAAGTAAAAACATAAATGTGTTGCAGAAGAGGGGATGAAAATAAAATAAAATAAAAGCATAAAAATGTGTAGGTGTAACAGTTTGAATAAAGTTAAAGTGTTATGCTCTTAAAAGGTAATATTTATATATGGCCACATGTTCAAATACATCAAGAACTGCTTAAGTTTCCTCTAACTTTTATTGAAATGAGATAAGGAGTTATCATCATTATCAAAACTCGCCTGTGGGCATGGGTTTACTTCCACCTTCCTCTCCGCTCTTCTTCTCCCCCTGACCCTCAGCCAGGGTGTTGTCCTTCCCTCTCCACTCGCTCTTTGGCAACAGCTCCACCACAACCTGGTCGCCATGCACCGCCCTGTTACGATTCTTCCCTCCACACACCAACACGCCCCAGCTCAGATCTGAGGGGGATGAGTGAGGGGAAAAGGTGAGATGCACAGAGAGCGGTGTCAGCGATAACGAGGGCAGAAAAATGCATTAACCAGACTTGTTTGTGTGCTTGTTGTTGATTTGCACCTGTGTTCTTGTTGGACAAACCGTCCGTCATGATTGAAGCTTCACTGTGTGCGCGGTGCTTGCTGACATTCAGAGTCCCCTGATGAAAAGGAAAAAGATGTGAGATTTATTCAGATTTCCAGAACAGACTGTTTAAATCGCCAGAACGCCGACACCTCCTCATCTCCACCGCTCCCATGTTTTATTTTGTTTTGCCATAATTTAGTCTCTCTGCGTTTCTGCGCTGGGCTAATGCTAATGCGAGGATAATAAAATGGTGGCTTCACAACACTTTTTTTGAGTTTTACGGGCCGTGGTTTGCATTCCGCCCAGCCAATCAGACATAGGAGCCTTTTTCTCCCACGAAAGTCCCTCTAGCAGGGACGGAAAAGGGGGTAAAAAGGTTCTCATGAAGTAATTTTAGTTCCGGCTCTTTTTGGTGTGAACGCGACATTTCGGAACTATATCGGAACTAAAGTGGGAAAAGTACTGCGGTGTGAACGCGGCTATTGAGTACTAGGACCTTCCTTGATGAGCTCAAGTGCTTGAGAACAGCTAACTTGCAAGTTTCTGAAACTATCCACCTTCCTTTTATTACCTCCTTGACCCTTAAACGTATGAAACCTTGCCACTGCGAATGCTATTTGTACAATTACCCAGTTAAAGCAAGTTTCCAGTCTCTTTTTAGTTTCCACAGTTACCTGTTATGCACAATTTTGCACATTTACTGGATATTTTGTGTTGAAGCATTTCAAGGTGGATTTTGTCTATTTGTTGCCCAATGTTATAACTTCTGTTCCAAGTAAACACTCACTAGACACAACCCAGCTAGGTGCTGTACCTGAATGTACCGCCCAGACTTGATCCCGGCCTCCAGCAGTTCTCCGGGCAGATGTTCTGTGTACTCCCTCTCCGTGCCCTCACTCTCTTTCTCTTGTAGCGCCTGGGAAATGGAGCTGTAAAGGTTGTGTGCTACCTGCAGCTCCGGACAGAAGTTTCTTAAATAATCCTTACACATGAAGAAACACGGGGGAAGACATGTCAGGAACAGGTAAAACTATAACGTTATAGGTCAGGATTTGACCTCATGTAAGGATGTAAAACACAAGATAATTCAGACACCGGGTGACATATTGACAATATGCAGTTCAGAAACACAGGAGCGTCCTGAAAACCCAATGTAAAAGGGTTACAGTTACCGTCATGTGGGAGCAACCTGTCAATCACAAGGGAGCCCCTCCCCTTTTATTTTGTACATAATCCTGTATTGAAGAAGACTTGATGCTAGTAACTGAGACCATTAACTCATCAGGAAAACGTTTACTGAGGTGATAAAGTAAGTGAGGCCATTTTCTCATAGACTTCTATGCAATTGGACTTCTTCTTGCAGCCAGTTGAGTCGCCCTGTTGGCCACTATAAAGAACGCGGATTGACTTCACTTTTTAGATTTGGAGGGTTGACACTTGGAACAAATGTAATTAAAACAGGAACTTTTATCTATTTCTATCTATAAGCTAGGCTACGCTATACAACTAAAGTAACTCCATAATAATGCGTTTTGTTTTACTACCAAGATGTCTTGATGAACAGGTGCTACTTAAATCACCTTATTAACACTATACACTTATTATCCTATAATGACTTGACAACTGTTAACAGGTAGACAGGACGCATCCATTTCTGCTCTCAGTATCAGAATCAGCTGTTTCCAGAATTTGCGTTGTGCTAGAACAGCCTTTCGCCCTCTACTGAGTCGAGCTGTAGCCACTTCATCGACAACTTTAAAATCAGCCATGAGAGTTTTCTTTTTGTGAGGTTTTTTTTATCACTATTTAAAGAGCATATTAGTTGTCAGGGAGCTCAATGGAGCGATATATAGATGGTGCATATATAGGGGGGCATGTCTATGCAAGACAATTAGACCCCATTTACACGGGAACGCAAACGCATACGAAACGCAAACGGACCGAATACGATATCAAAAAAGTCTTCCTTCACACGAGACCGCTCAAAAGCGCTGGAGACGCTGTAGTACATATGCTGGGCCTGTAAGTGGCGTTGTACTTCCGCCACAAAATACACCAAAAGCTGCGAAGAAGACCCCCGAGCATGTTGCCCTTCTGTTTATGCCCCGCGGTGGATTTAGCAACATGTAGTTCATGTAATTCTCCATGTCCACTTGTTGCTGATGGTTGTGGTAGAGGAGCTGTAGATTTTGCACTAACATCTGTAGCATGGTCAGTAACAGTAGGCTGGGCGACATTACATAATTTAATCATAGTTTGTCAACTTTTATAGGAATTGTATTGTGATTGTGGTATGACCAAATAATATTATGATTGAACATTAAAGAGAAAACTATTTCACCACAACGTCCATTTAGTTGCTGCCCTGGGAGCCTTAGGTCACATTAAATGATCTTTATCAGCAATTTGAGTTTTTCTAGAACAAATGTATACATTTCAAACAGAACACAATGTCTCCACACACAAGATTTCTACAATCCTCTGATAACTTGGCTCCATCTGCTGTGGAAAGTCATTTGATATGACACAAAGTTTTTGCTTCCTCATATCAATTTCTAAAACCGTTCAAAAAACCACATGTCTATTGGCGTTCCTGTGTTTATTATTGAGTGATTGGATGACTGGGTCAACACACAGCATGCAGCAGAGAGAGGTCTGTACTTAACAGCCATGCATTTCCTATTGTTTCGGCTCTGCACTGAAACATAATGGTTTGAGAAACAAGTGAACAGAGCAGGATTCCATGCCTCTTGTGAACAATGCAGCAGGACAGCGCTACAACTCCTACAGAAGTCCCAGCACAGAAGCAGTCACTGTACTGTTGTGGACGGGTCAGCAGCAAAATGTATTTTAGCAATCTAAAATGACAACAAAATGAAGGCATTATCTATGCTCTTACCCAAGCTACCAGACTCCATTGAAAAGAAAACAGTAATTTTACATTGCCTTGATCAATTAGTATGTTTTGGTGTCTCTGGCGAGAGCATAACTATTTCAGTTCTCTGTTGGAAAGGACAATCTAGCTTCTAAATAAAGTTTAGTCTGCATATTAACTGACAGTGACTCCCTGCTCCTCCATACTGAGCCGTGCCGCCTTATTCATAACTTTAAAGGTCCCCTATTATACTCTTTTTCAACATATTACAGGTTTCAAATATATAAAAAACATGACTGAAGTGTTTGGCTCGAAAAACCAAACAGATCATGCATTTTAGCATGCCATTAAGCCCTCTGTTTCAGTCCTGTTTCAAAAGTGCTGATTCTGTGTCTGTAGCTTTAAATGCTAATTACATGCTGATGGCCACATCCCTCTGCGAGATGATTGGTTTAAAATAACACACTGGCGCTCTAGGAGGAGATTCAGGTGATAAGGTGGGCGGCGGTTACCTTGTTGGTTATTGGCTAATGGTTACACAACCCAAAAAAACATTGTTCTGATCTGATCAGCTCATTTGCTGACAGGTTTTTATATAGATGGATCAGGACAAAAAGAGAGAGAATTTTTTTCCTGCAACTTTCCGAATCTCTTTACACACCGGGGACGCATATTTCCGATAAAAGGATTTTGCATAATAGGTAACCTTTAAGTATTACATTGATTATGAATAAATACATTATGCAAAGGCACTTTGAAAGGCCCGAAATATCCCCTTTAACATCCTCAAATCCAAACTACACTTCTGCGTTTCAACCTTGTAGCAGTGTCCTTTGATATCCACTATGTTCAAGCCACAACAACTAAATGTCTCACTGTCTAATAGATACTTATGGACAGTTAGTGAAGCGACAGATATAAGCATCATGTGGGGTGAACATTAGTGTGTAGTTCAAGTACCTGGACAGAGATGACGTAAACCCCAGAATGGAGGCTGCTGTACTGAGCCACGGCTTCCTGATCCTCAGTGATCATCACTATATCCATCATACCTGCCAGGTGGTTGTAGTACCAAACTGCTGCAGAGTACACACACCTACACACACAAACACAGAGTTAATTCACAAATACAGGATGCATGCAGACAGCTTGCCTGTTAAAGTACTAAACTCTGATATTATGTATTTAGTTCCTCTGGCTTATAAATGTTCACTACCTGTAACTGAAAACATCATGAAGAATGCAGACATCCTTTACAGTTTACTGTCTTGTTTATGTAATAATCTATTTTCATGACAACAGTTTGAACCGCCAGACTTCTGGCTTTTAAAGTAAAATACAAAGTTTGGGGACAACATGTACAACACCTGTGGAAGACACTATCGTGAAACAAAGCATAATGACTAAAGAAAATTCATGGTGGTAAGCAGTACTTCCAAGAGGTTTTTGCTTAAACAGAGAGCTTTGTTATTGCAGCCGATAACGTAGAACTACTTAAAATACATAATTGATTATAAGATCTAAAAATGTATAGTAATTGTTGTTAAAATAACTAACATGTGCTTGAAATATCTCCGTTCACATCTGAACCTTCTCTCAGTTCATTTATTTGGGATGTTGGCAACTGGTCAGACTTTTTGCATAAGAATAAACCAAAGCATCAGCTTGACCTAATTTTATCCACTAATATCTCTTGGTATGAGTCCATGATTAATACAACTGGAACGTTTTGTGTATAATTGCCACTGAAGTACAGATTTTTGATAACTAACTTTAAACTAAATAACTGTATACACCATGTACTTTACACATCGATAATTGTGTTTTGTATTGCAAGTTTCTGAAGATTTATCCTAAAATATTAATAGAAGCATCATCTAATGCTAGCTTTTGGTGAATTTAGGAGGAATCTAGAAACACAAATAGACACATTTGGTCAAATGGGCGGAGTGGCACAGTGGGCTGTGCGTGTGATCATCAGATTAAGGGGGCGTTGGGGAACTCCAGTTCGAAACCCGCTCCCGCTGTTGTGTCCTTGGGCAAGACACTTCACGCGAATTTTCTCCTGTGGGTATTGTCCACAGTACATGTATGATATTAAGGTGTACTTGTAAAGCGCCTTGATGACTTCGAGGCGTGAATATGGGCGATGTGGCGCAGTGGGCTGTGCATTGATCAAGGGGGCGAAACCCACCGCCGCTGCGTCTGTAAAGCCGTTGTGTCCTTGGGCAAGACATTTCACCTGAATTTGCTCCTGTGGGTATTATCCACAGTACATGACCATTACATATATGTGTAATGTGTATAATGTGTAAAGCGCTTTGAGTCATTGAAAAGCGCTTTAATAAATATAAGGAATTATTATTAAATAAACACCTAAGAGCATTTTTTGGACATGGTATGCAAGCGAAATAGCTCAAACTGAAAACAAAACTCAACAGTGCATGACAAAGGTTTGTGCCTGTAGCATCTCATTTTAAAGTTGAAAACACATTTAGCTGAGGTCTCATATGAAGTCTCAAGTGCTCAAATTCTTTGTTAGAATACCTGTTTATTACCTGCAGAGGAGGAAAACGTCTCTATAAATAGTGAAATTTCCCCCTAAGCCTTTAGCCCCTACAATGATAAGTAACTTGATTGACAGCTTGGCTGGTAGGTGGGCCCTGAGTGCCGTATGGCCCATTATAACCAGCCCTTAACACAAGTTGAACAACAGTAGAAGTGAATTCAGGGTTTATATATAATTACTAAACTGGATTTTTTTAAACTTTTATTTCCAATCTGGCAAAGCACCCAGAGGAACAAATACATGACAACAATTTTATAATGGAAAATGCCCACAGTTTTCCCGTTGTAAGTAGAGCAATACTGTGGTTCAACGATTTGCGTAAGATGCTTTGTAGCTTTTCCCAGAGTTAGTACTCAAGAGAAAAAATACTTTTTCTGAAAATGTTTGTATGAATGAAAGACAACAAGAAACACATTTTTTTATTGAGTTTGGCTTGGAGAACTTAGAGGTATAGGACCGTACGGTGAGTGTACGATTTGAAACGGTCGCACATCTTTTTAATTGGTCAATACCCTAGAGATGTCCCACCCCTTAGCCTTTCACGTACAATGTGTTGGAGAGCGAGGCAGTAGTAGCGATTTGCAGATCATTTACATGCACAAAATAACACACTACAGGAAAGGGAAAACCCTTATGGGACATAAAAAAAGTCACAAAAAAAAAATGTCATGTCCTTCCTGATGCCAATTCTAATAGCTAAAGCATATTGGCTGATGTTTGGTTTGTGCGAACATGACAGAGGCTGTGGTGGTGACTGACCTGGTCTGCCACTTCTCCTGGCTCTCCCCCTTCTCTCGTGGACAGTATGAATACTCCTGAAATTCATTGGCAAACGGCACGCAGTCGTGTCGAGGGTCTTTGAGCAGGTTCCGGAGACGGTTGTATTGCCTGAACAGAAACACACGGCAACGGAAAAAAAAAACTCATAAAGGTCCAAATCATAAAGATAACCACAAGAAAAAATACAGTAAACTTAGGGAACGGTAAACATCTGGGAAGTACACTGATTCACTTTCTTTTAAAGAGTTATTCGAGAAGATTGTCCATTAAATAAGAAGGTCAACATTTTTTAAAATACATTTTAACAAAATGCAATAAAAATGCAATCATCCTATCCCAGAGTTGAGCCTGACCCTTAAACTAGTGAGCATGCTGGCAGGTGGATTTTGTTACCTTTGCACTGAGCCAGGCATTTTTTTCCCCAAGTGATAAGGAGAACCAGCTGATGTTTCTTTAATATTGCGCACACACACACTGATACGTTATGAGCTATTTCAATTTCATGACTGATGTTTTGCCATTGCCTCGACCTGAGAATGAGAACAGTGTTCAAACTTCTTGACAAAGCCTCTCCATAATTCACACACACACACACACACACACACACACACACACACACACACACACACACACACACACACACACACACACACACACACACACACACACACACACACACACTGAGTGAAAAACTGCAATTACTGACACAGTATGGCATCAGAATATGATCTACCAGCTACCTAACATTATCCAAAGTGAAGCCTCATCACATGAATGACGCAACATGGTAAAATGGCGGCGTAAGCACTAATCGTGTTTGTGTGGGAGACGTATTTCAATTCACGGGACATTTAGCTTGGTCAGCACTCAGCACTCAGCTTTGATATATTATGAGCATCAACGTGACACACTCTTTACACACCTCTGCAGGTAGGTTGTCATTAGAGGTTTAATTCAAAAGCAGGTCGAAAGGTCTGGACTGCATGAGCTGTCCTGATTTGTTGGTAGAATATTAATCCTGATAAACTCTCCTCTGGTCTGCTTACTTAACTGATTCTTTCCAAGTCATAAACAAATATGCCTGTAGTCAAAACATATGTACACACTAAGACAGAGGCGGCACCTAAAGATAAAGACCAAGGTCAAAGCTGTTAGTCTCTGCCTGGTGTGACCTGGCGTGGCAGTGACATGAAAAGGACATTCTAATATCAAAATATGCTTAAAGTCTAATGTTTGAACATTTGCAAAACAGTAACTCAACGGAATGACATATTGTGCATGTACCTGCGTCCTTTGCTGTGCTGCACCCCCTGACAGGAGGTCTGAGTGAAGATGATGCCCTGCAGCTCTCTGAACTCCAGGATCTCCAGATAGTCCCCCGACACCCCCGCATCAGGAATCACATAGTGGGTCAGGTCTCCTGGTAGCACCTTGCCATCTGGTTGGGGGGTAAGCAGAGATGATAATAGCATAAATAACTTATTTTAATATAGGAATCTTTGTTCTTGTCTTGGGTTACTAATAATTAGTATCAAACTGAGAAAAATTCCCTAGTATACTGTACTTCAATATTATGACATCTTAGTCTATGTCTTATATCCCATACTACATCGTAATGCATGATCATATTTACTCGGCGTATATTATGTTATTATTTTTCATGAACTATTGCACTTTATTCTATTAGAGTGCAGACAAACACAGTGACATTTATGATTTATAACTGTACAATGTTTACATAGACCTGTTGACCCTGCATCTATCAATCACACCACATGACATTTGTCTTCAAATGCTTTTGTATAGATTCTAGTTTTATTGTATACTTATTTTATGTACCTCATATTATTTATGTGTTTCTTTCTATCTATCTCTGTCTCTGTATTGCTGCACCAACCGATTTCCCCCGCTGTGGTTGAATACAGATGTATAATATGAATCTTTGGACTAGTCGAATCAAAGCCACACTTCGATCTAGTGTCTCACTCACAGCTGTAATTTGAGCTACAGACAAGTGTGTGTATAGTGATCGGTAGCTCATCGTGAAACTAAATTAAAGGCTGTGCTGTGTCTTTGTTTTGAGCAGACCTACCGTTTTCACAGCCCGCCTGACACAGGGAGCTGTAGCAGGGGACCCTCTCTCTCAGATAATGTTCCCGGACCACACGGACCTTCCTCCCGCGGCAGCTCTTCAGATGCAGGATCCTCTCCGTCTTAATCATCCTCAGATCTCAGGCAGCAGCCATGTGAAGCCTGCTGCTCTCCTTAATCAGCTGCTTTGATCCCAAGGCGGGAAGATTCACTTGTAAACACTCCGAACTTCAGGGAAGTGCGTAAGGCACACCCGCTGACGTCATGACGCAAAGCGGGTTCTTCTCTTGCTGCGTTCAGGTGGTGTTTGACGTGAAGGAGTTATGAACGCCTTTGTATGAAAGTATCATAATAATAATAATAATAATAATGGACAAAAACACTTGAGCTAAATAAATTATTATTTACTTTTATTTTATATTAAAACTTTCTGAAAACCTTGGTTTACTTAAAATTGAAAATAGCTTCCATGTCATGTGACACAGTTAGAGTTCACCAAATCAATGCAGCACCATGAATGTGTAAATTAATTAGTTAGCATTTATACTTGACCATCAGGACACCATTCATATATGAAGTGTTTTTGTTAGCAATAGACTGCTTAATATGGAAGTTATTTTTACATTTTCAACAACAAAAAATCGCAAAATGATGTTAAAGCATATTTTTTCTTACAAACTACTGAACTGTGCTGAGCAGGTGCTATTTTAGTTCCCACTCACTTTCAGCGTGTAACATCAGATATGACCATCAAACCCCAGAAATACGGTGCTTTTTTTTAACACTGAACGTCTGCAAATAGGCTACAAGCTAATAATGCTATCTCTCGTGAAGACAACAAGGACGGAGAAAGGATACTTGAAAAAACATAGCAAATAAACCACACTGACAGTTTACCACTCAAGAGGAGTCAGTTAGCAAACAAACAAGGGATAAAACCCCAGTAAATATTGGACTTCAGTTCAACAGGTGGCCGAAAAGAGATGACAGCCATGCTGCTCTGCTTGATATGTAAGTAATGTTATGCTAGCCATGACACTGAGCTAAATGCAATAGTGGAGAAAGTACTCAGGTATTTTTTACTTTGGGTTAAGTAGTAGTGTAGTAATACTGTGTTACATTCATGTGTAAAATACGTTAGTTCCATCACTTACTAGCTTAAAATACTTATTCACTGTATTTATCTAGTGTTAGTTGTGTTCTTCTCTCTAAAGTTATTGGTTTACACAATTATATAAATACGTATCAAGCATGACATATATATGTTTTGTTTAATTTTGTTTATGATACTTAGAGAAACTAAAAAAATTATTTAGCAATAGCCAAAATCCGCAAGGCCTCAGGGATATTGTTGTTGAGAAGCGAAGCAGCGGTGGGGCGGGGTGAGTCCTCTCGCTGCTCCGCTGCTCTCCGGCCGGCGGTGGAGAGAGGCTGCAGCAGAGCAGCAGAGAGGAGGCACTGAGCTCAAGTTGGCACGCGCTGCACACCGATACGGATGCTGAGGACTACTTAACTCAGGTTTCTACATAGACTTCTTATAGAACATTATTTTTATGATTTAGCTTTTTCACCTCATCTCTCAGAACACGCATTTAATAGCGTATTCATTTTCCATATAGTCTGCCAGAATGAACTTTATTTCGGAAGCATCCTTCCTGCAGGTAAGGCTGTCATTGTTGTCCATGTTTTTAATTACTTATTTTACACACCCATGATCATGTAAAGTTGAATGATAATAACCTGAGACAGAGAAAGTGTATGGTTTCGTCTTAGTGAGTCTATAGACACATCATCGCTTTTATTTAGAACAAAATCGACAACCCTGTATCCCTATATGCGTATTGCTCTGTTGTAGAAAATACTGCTGAACTTGTATTTGCAATACTCTGCACCAGGATACATCATTGTAGTGTAATGTTATATTTTGACATTAAATAACCTACAAATGTTCAATATCCCGTTGCTTATTTGCTAAATGTGGTACTACTAATCAAGAAATGTAAACATTATTGCAGTTTTTACTAAGAAATACCTCACATTCATTTTGCATATTCTTTTAAAGTTTATTTAGCCCAATGTACAATTTTTTTTATGATCACAGTGTTACTTTCTCTCTGTGATGCATCAGTATGTGACTGTCTTTTCTTAAAAAGTTAAGTTTATTTATGAAATAGGATGCTTTTGTGTCTTTCTTGGGTTTTAATTGTCCTCCTGTCCCAGACCTCAGCTTGGTTTTATTCCAGTGATCTAATCGGGACGTACTTTAAATGCAATTATCTTGAATCAAGTAGCTGCTGGGACAGAAGGATTGAGCTACCTGAACTAAAAACCTGCAGTTATTCACTCTGTGATTCGGACTGAAAGCCGATGCTGTGCATTGACACCGTGTTTTTTTTACAGTTAGATGTCTGTGTTGTAGGTCTAGACTTTTGTCTGAGGTTTTGACGTTAATTAGATGGGTCCGGATGATCATTGCTGTTGTAGTATTTCTATTGATTCCCCTGAGGCATCGCAGCACCTATACTTTACACAGGGAGGATCACAGTGGCAGCACTAGATGGCGATCTGGAGCAAGGCACACAAGGCTGAGAAGTGTTGCTGATTGTCAAACATACAAGAAGTGTACAGATGTGTTATGTCATGTCTCTATATTCATTAAGACATCACTATTTGGTAATTTTGTAGATTTGTTTTGATGGAAATATACTCGATTTATTTTCCTATTTTCTGGTGTCGTCTTTGGGAAGTCTCTCGCCAACAAAACCACTGATTCGTAAATATCTAAAATCTGCTGATTCAAGTTGTCCCTAAGGTCCCGGAAGCTGAAATACCTTGATTTAAGAGTGTGCATTAGTAGTGAGACCATTTCCAGTGCAGCTTATAAACCTGGTGTCATGTATATTTATTGGGCATGACGTTTAAGATTTCAGTCATGCCCTTCAATTGGTGCCTTAAAATGATTTCATTCCACATCTTCAGGGGGCTAGCTTACCGAGGCTTATCGGGGTCTGAAATATGACTAGTTAATGAATGGTCTCTAACGTGTTGAATAGTAATTTAATCCCTATGGAGTTATTTTCACCTTGATCTACACTAGGTTTACATGAGCAGCTCTATAATAATCCCTTAAACATGTAAGGGCTGATTGAGCTCTCAATATTGATAGTTGCAGAGTTCCACATTTTGTTTTCTAAATAAATCTAGAAATAAAATGTTACCAGTTCAAAAAATACTGTTCTGATTTTCCAATATAGGTACGGTTTGAATCCTTGGGTGGGTAATCTCTACATAGACTGATATTTTCTTTCAATAGTTTGAATAAGAAGTAAAGCCAAAATACAGACTGAAGTAAACCAATATAATGAAAAAGAGAGAGAAGTGCTTATTAGTTTCTGTGTTGTATTCTCGTCTAAAGCGGCTCTCTGTGCTGCTGTAGTCGGAGCAGGGGCGGACTGGGGGGAAAAAGTGGCCCGGGGATTAATTGACAGACAGGCCCACTTAATGCGCGGCATGTATAAGCCCGGCCGGCGACAAAAGTATGTTACTTAACAAAAAACCCTATGCATTTAATGTTATTTTGGACAATTATTCATATAGTAATCACATTACCTGAGCCCTTGAGTTTCCTAGAGCAAAATAGTTACAGCATATATTTAGTGATTTTAATGTTAACAGATGCAATAACATTTTGACCCAATTTGCCTGACATTACATTTCATTTTAGCTGACGCTTTTATCCAAAGCGACTTACAAATACCAATTACAGGGACATTCTCCCTGGAGTAACTAAGGACTAAGTGCCTTACTCAAGGGCACACTAGTGGTGGTGATCCTGGCGGGATTTGAACTCACAACCTTCCGATCTTCAGCCCACCTCACTATCCATTAGACCACCACTATCCCTGACTTGACACATGGAATAAAACATGGGCGTAGGAAGCATCCTCAATGTGGGTGAGACAATTTAACAGGGGTGTGGGCAGGTGGTGGACCTCACCTCCTCTAGGGGGGTCCGGGGGCAAGTTCCCCCGGGAAGATTTTTTTTTAAATGTTGAAGGGGGGGGTGGACCAACCTGAGTCTCCGGATCAACGATGTTCATGTCTTTGTACTTAAATAAGATTATTAATTTAACCCTTTTAGAAGGGAAGATATGGTCATTTGTTCTGGGAATGTCATTTTCGAGCCTGAAACCTGAAAAACAGGCTCGGGGTTTAAAGCAAGTTGAAGCAGTGCTTGATTCGAAGAAGAGTGATAATTAATATATCTGCATTTTCTTTTATTGTGAGTTTGTTGTTGTTAGGAGGGTAACGGACATCTACCAATCAGAGAGCCAGTTGTTCAATCCCCATCATCAGCTGTCAACATGTTAAGTGTCCTTGAGAAATATACTTTACCCTAAATTGCTGACATAGGCATTTCTAAAGGTGCAATTTGCTTTGGATAGAAGTGTCAGCTGAAATTACATTTAATAATAAAGAAGTTGGTAAATATAGCTCAGTTTTAGTTGAAATCATACTATTTTATAAAAAATGAGCTACTAGACAAATGAATAAGAAATGGTAAAAAAAGTCATACTTGTTCTAGTCATACAGTACTTTTTAGAGATTTAAACTTTTTTTGATTTTGCAATGTTTAAGGTACTTAATGCTCTGATTATGAGCTGTTAAAGAATAAAATAGAGGCGACATTTTCTTTACAACATGAGAACTCTTTTGGAGGAAAATAAGTGTTCAGCCATTCTTTGGGAGGAAAAAAATCTAAAATTAATTAATTATGTTTAGGGCAGCCTTCAGTAGTCTAGCTAATTGCGGCTGCAGCAGCAAGAGTCATTCATTGATAATTTATTCTCAAGCTCTGCAGGCCACAACTTAATAACTGTTCCCTGCACACTCCTGCACTTGTGATTTAGCCGTCTAACGGTAAACATAAGTCTAATCACATCTTAAAGAATAACCCGGCTGTTGAGGGCAGAGTATTGAAGTGTGTCGCCAGCAGGAAAAGGTTCCTCAAGAGCAGCTGCCCTCCCGTGCACACAAACCAAACAAACACAAAGCACTTAATACCTGAAGTGGGACAGAATACAGCTGGAATATTGCAGCCAGCACTTTTATCTTCCTCTAGGTCTTTTTGTCGGAGCATGCAAAATTCAATGATGTTCGTGCAGAAGTACTCTTTGTCAGTCTAGCAACACATTAAAATAGACTTTCCATCTCCTTTCCTATCATTCCGAAATGCTATTCATATTCATGCAGATTTTCAAAAGGAAATAAATGCTACCTTGAGCACATCAGGCAATCATTTCAAAAGATAAAAGATTCTGGACACAAATATGTTTTTATTCGACATGCAAATGTCTTATTGAAGATTCAAAGCTGTATAAAAGAGAGGGTCTTGTGTTTTTACCTTCTTGAAAGGAAGTTCATTTGTACATTGGGATTTGGTGTTTATTTGTAACAATACTATTGAACATTGTTGTTTTGTACTATCTAAGAAGAACATGAACTAATAATTAATGCAAAAGCAATTTAATGGGCAGAAAAGTGTAATAAGACCATATTAAAGCTCTAGGCATTACAGATGACCGCATCTAACTGCTGATGGCAGAGGGATTACGCTGTGTTAGGGTCTGAAAACGATCTGTGTGTTTGAGTCAGGACGCCTTGTTTCCAGTCTGCTGAACCTTTTCAACTGGGAATCCTCCATGTTGGGTCAGATCAATACTCGTAATCATTGTTGAAAAATTGGAGAACACCGCCTGTTGTTTCTCAAGGACATGTTGTATTGGAGTCCAGCACTACCTTTGCATGGACAGTTTTGCCTTAACAGTATTTTGTAACATAAGATAGTGGAACAAAATACTGTTAGTAGCCTTGATGGATGTATAAAGAGAAGGGGATTACAGCATGCAAGGCAGAGCCCTGTCCATTCATCAAAGTGAAACTTGCTAGGTGTAAAAGCCAAAATGGCCTGACTCAAGAACAAAAATGCCCGGATCTTTCCTGAATCTTTCTCGGATCTTCCAGTAATCTTCCACATCCATTGAGCCCTTTGAGTATGTGCTCTTACGTTTTCCATAAGTCCTGCCTCCAATTTGCTCTGACACGGTAGATTCACGTCGGGTCTCGGCTCAGTCTAATGAATGAAGACGGGAAATAACTCTGGATTCCACTTCAAAGGGATTTTCCAACTTTTACGCAGCGTCCACACGGCGGCGTGCGTTGAAGCTTGCCGCTGGGCGTGTCTGAAACTCGACCAACAACCAATCACATGAATCTCCTGCCCCGGACACACAAGCACGCGGTTTGATTGGCTAGAGCTTGTACTGGCATATGATTTGATTGGCTGATGCTTCCGTCGAAGCTTCAAAAGTTGAACTATGCTCAACTTTTGAAGCAAGCAACGCGAGCAAAGCAAGCAACGCGAGCAAAGCGAAGCGACGGAACCACAATGCAGTTCGGCGAAGCGTGACGTCACCCCATTCAAAGTGAATGGGCAGAAGCGTTGAAGCTTCAACGCACGTCGCCGTGTGGACGGGCCGTTTGCCCATATTTGAATCAATGGGGCCTATTTAAATGTACGTCCTGGAAGGGAGTTGTTACGAAAAACCTACTGCTGATTTTTAGATGTCTCTTATCTAATTTAAAGGTCCGATGTCATGCTTTTCTGGTCATAACGTCCCCTTGTGTGTTTATGAAGGTTTTTCTGCATGTAAACGGTCTGCAGAGTCACAAACCCTCAAAGTACACCCTGTAGCGAGTAAAACTATAACACAGAAAAAATTAATCTTCCTGGTTAAAGTGACGTGCCCATAACCAAATGGACTCATTGGTCCAAATGCCTGCCGTTACGTTACGTCCGCGGAACCGTTACGTCACACACACACACACTCAATCTTTTCTCAGCTGCTGCTCCGCCGATTTCTCCTCCCTGAGACGGCGAGACTGTGAGTGTGTGTGTGTGGCTGGCTATGAATTATGGAGAGGCTTTGTCAAGAAGTTTGAATACTGTTCTCATTCTCAGGACGAGGCAATGGCAAAACATCAGTCATGAAATTCAAATAGCTCATAACGTGGAGGTAAGAAGGGGGAGACCATTAAGGCCAGCATCCCATCAGCTCTCAGCATCTTATTCATCCGCGCAACAAAGGCGGAGTGGAGGAGAAAAAAGAAAGAATGAAAAAGCAACATGAAAGACTTTTAAGTGGTTCTGCCTGGTGGGCACTCTGGAGTGGACAGGAGGGAGGGTGATGGAGCTGACCATTACAAAACATTGTGAATGCTCTCCTCGGGGCAAATGGATGAGTAACACATTATACTGGAGACATCCAGGGGCTTCTTTGTGCTTGTTGTTGCTGCGCCTAGAGAGCGGCTGTTCCCGCAGTCAGGGTCATATGTTGTTTTCTTCCAGCTAGTTTGTGCTTGAGTTTTTCAGGAGCCATCCAACTCTGGCTTTGATCACTGAGGTTTGATAGGGTGATGGATGAATGGAAAGTTAAAAGTAGATGACTAATTGCTCTTTTTTTGGTGGGCAGATTAGCTTCATTTTAGAGATAAAAAGGGGGATGACGTGATAAGAATCCACAGGATTTATACGAAATTGTGTCCAGATGAGCTATGACGCGGCCTGTTAAATTGCTTGTTTGATTGGTAATATATCGTCATTTACTCAAAGCAACATACATAAAAAGCCACTGGCTCCGGCTTCTCAAATGTGAATATTTGGTGGGTTTCTTAATCTTCCTTAAATATTAAAATAAGTATATATTTTTTCAAACTTGTTGATGGGACAAAATAGGATTTCTGCCATGAGCTCTGGGAAATTGTGATGGCCAGTTTTCATTATTTCTTGACATTTTAAAGACCACATTTTTAATCTGCAAAAATGTTTTCTTATAAATAGCAATTTTAGTTTCAGCTCTAGACAGTTTTCATTTCAATCAGACATCATCAGTAAAGGTCTTTTACAAAACCTGACTTTAAAAGGGTAGTTCAAACTTAAAGTAAAAAAATATTCAAAACAGTCAAAATTTAGCAACATTTATATAAGGGTAAAAATTGCCCCAAAAATATTGTGTTAAATATGGGATCAATTTGAAATCAGTTTTAACATTAGTAGCTAACGTATGCTTGTCTTTTTATGAAGTAACATTTACATTAAATGACATCTCAAGTGCAAATGATGTCAATATGTAATTTAAAACACCCCCATGTTTGGACAGATGCAGTGGTGTCAGCTGAAAATAAAACAACAACATTGGTTAAATAGGCCAGGGCTGCCATTATTGATTATCTTCATTACCAATTCATCATCTAATCAATTTCCAAATGAATTGATGAATTACTGAGCAGAAAAAAAACACCAATTAAAAAAAACTAGTAGAATTTCCTGAATGCAATGATAAAACTACGCTTAAATTACTGGCCTGCAAAAAAAGCAAAGATATTTCGTTTTTTTTGTATCACATGATACTAAGAAAAGCAGCAATTCGTCACAATTAAGAAGATGTTACAGTTTACTCAAAAGCCTAAAACTAATTATTTTTGCATTTAACTGACAGCATCATCTTATAGTTGTGCACTTGATGGTTTGTCAAATTGTGTTTTTGTTTGACCATGACCGCCATTGTTCCCAAACTATAACCAAGTAGTTTTTGTGCCTTTTTAAAAGATCAGTAAGGCAAATCAGAAAACTGGCACAAGAATCAAATAATTTTAACGTTACAAAGGTTTTGGAAGGTTTGTTTTCCTTTGTTGGATATTTTGCTTCTGATTCTCCAACCTGTTGACTGTCCTAGAAAACACAAGTGTTCTATTATTGTTATCAACAATTTTATGAATACAATTAAGGTGGTAAGTAGGGCAAACAGTTGCAGATGATTGCTTCATCCAAATGACATCAAAACATATTATATAGTGTTCTTTTTTGGCAGAAAGTAGTACCATGGAAACCAGTTTAGAGGAACATGGACTCCGGGAATAGATTTTGCTGTTGAAATCATTTTTGAATGATTCGAGAACAACTACCATTTCCGTCAACCTATTTGGTATTGAGGGCATAACTTTTAAGGATAGATAATTCAAACTATTTGCAAGGCTGTATAACACTAGAGATATTGCTTGTTATGTTTTGTTGCAGAAGGAGTGAGTTGTGCTGTCATGTCAAAATGGTTTTGTCTCAAGTATGTTCCTGGACTTTCTGATATCATTATATTATTTATAGATATATATCAGTACGGTATATATCAGTACATTAATGTGTGTGATGGGGCTGGGTCAAACTCAAATAAGCCTCTTTCCATGTTAAAGTTGTATTGTTTCAATAAATAATACACTCATGTTCATGTCACATGGTCATTTGATGCACATGTGCATTAAATGAGATGCTGATTTGCTTGAGAATGGAGTTTTAAGTTCAGCCAGTCGGGCATGGAGTTTATTTTAATCATTTATCTTGTTTTGTCCCATTTTTCTCACAATAAGGACCAAGGTACTACATTGGAGACAACCTGCTTTTCATTGTTGAGCTTCTAAAACTTATTAAAAGTAATAAAACAACATAATACAATGTGTTTCACCATACAGGTAGATAAGACAAAAAGAAACTAGACAAAAAAAGATTGATACAAACCTGGGGACCTTTGAAAAATAGAGTTTCTGTTTGACAAGTGTTCTGTTTGACTAGAGGTTTTCTACATGGTTGAAACTGTGTTTTCCCCACATTTACCAAATAAGCGTAATTTAACTTGTGAGTTGTTAGCAGTTTTGCTCTTTTGGCATGATGCAGGTTGTAATGAGATATAGACTGCAGCATGACGAGGCTCGTAAGTCCTTTACAGGTGGACGTAGGGTTTTATATACAGGCAGGCGGCACAGTAATGACCTCCTCTTTTTGATGGTATTTCATTCAAAAGCTCCACATTTCCTGCATAGATTTATTTGAATATATGTTTCATCAAAATAAAATATAAACTACACCTTAAACTGCACCTGTAAAAGTTTTATTATTTCATTTCCAAGTTATTTTAGACAGCCTCTGTGGGGCTCGTCAGTGTCTCTGCACAGGGAAGTAATCATAGAACCAAAAGCCTGAAATGATGTCAGCTGGGAATTTGTGTGAGATTTTTTGTGGCATTTCTGCTTTCATTAAACATGAGAGCCTGGGGACGGACAATCCATATCATTATGTTCCTCGTAATAAGTAATGACCTTGTCTGCTCTGGGAGACGAGTGGAACCAAATTATAGCAGAGATCAGACTGTGACACTGCACTGCCACTAGTATGAGCGAGGGAAGAATTTAATTCTGCTCTTGCATTTATTTTGACTGTGTCCGGAACATGTAGAGAGCTCTCTCCAGCGTCCTCTGGAAGAAAACACGAGTCAGATTAGAGAAGTGCTCTCCATCTTAGTTACTTCTTCTCTTCCGACTGGGCCTCACATGAAGTTTTCGACTTCACGCTAACAAGCTCTGACGGCTTCCCTCATAGAAGAACCCCGGGAGCTGGAAGCATTATAGTGGATTATACTAAGTCCAGCACAGCACGGTCGGCAAGACTTGCTCATTGTAAAGGGATCCCCTTACTTTCCTGACAATCTGTCTGTGGAGAGTCTCTATGGGGTTAGTTACTGACCGAGCTGTGACAGCCGCTAAACAAACATAACAACATGCACTGGTATTGTGCTCGAAAAGCTTTTGATCAAGCAGTATAAACTAAAAGAAAAACGTAGGCTTCCCAACATCTGTTTCCTACAATTTTAACATATGTTGCTGATCAACCCATTTTCTTAAAAACTGTCTACAGCTTTGCAGACTTTTGGTTAAATGTATTTACCGCTAGAACGGGATGAACCTGCTGAAGGGTCCCGGGGCAAAACGTTAGCAGTGAAGCCCTTTTGGTTCAAATTATAACAAAGCAGGGGCACCCTGTTGGACAAGGGGCTTACTATCCTCTCTACTTTCATTTCCTGTCATCTTTTTACTTTGATCTACCTCATAAAAAAGCATGAAAACGGCCCAGAAATAAAAAGAAAATAACCACAAAGTAATTGCTACTTGGATAAGATACGCCCGGGGCAGTGTCCCGCTCACATGCTTGGTAATCCAGCCAATTAGTAGCCAAACACAAGCAACTCTTTCTCTATTAATTGAAGCCATGGTGCAGTTTTCATGAATGAATTCCATCGCACATTTCTTTCAAAAACCTAAAGCTGCTGTTGCCGCACCTTATTTCAGCTGAGAATCTGCTGAAGCATTTTCATACGAGCTAAGACACTACAGATGACCTTCAGTCTGCTAATGAAGGAAAGTGCTGATTGCCGTGTGCTGCTGCGCATCGGAAACACCTTCATGTGCTCTGATGTGAATTCTAAAGCAAATATCTAAAGGAACTTTGGAGACAAATTTGATTTCCTTTGCTTTACTGTTAACAGCAGGGCTGCAACAACATACTAATTATGACTGACAATCCACAGAGGTTTATACGCTGATAGATTTGGACATGCATGGATTTAATTAGGAGACTAGTGATAAAACCCTGTTAGCATTAAAGGGTTTGCTTGGATTTAGTTTAGTATGATATATACAGTCTATGGTATTAACCCTTTTCCCTGAAATGAAGACGGTAACTTGTGGAATTGGCCTTTGCGTGTCATCCAGTATCTACAGATGATGCATTGTAAAAACATGCATGAATTGTTTGACAAATACTGTTATGTACATATAATGTAATCATTTTCTGTCAAAGTTTTGCTTAGCGCCTACAGCAGGGGAGTCAAACTCAAGGCCCGGGGGCCAAATCCCGCCTGCGACCTCATTTTATTTGGCCCACAAGAGCTTGCAAAGAATATAATGAGTTTATTATTCGGTTACATGCCACTTTACAGAAGCACGTTGTCCATAAACTACATGTCCCACAATGCATCTCATTTTGTGACATTCAAACTGAAGAGACTTGCAATTATTTGCCCTAGACTTCTGCTTTAAGATGTAGTTCATTATGAAGTTATTACCTTATCCGATAATAATCCAAAGCAAAGGCAATAATGTAATATCATACATTATTCTCTATATATTATATATGTATATTTATAGTCTTAAAGTTACAACCGGCCCTTTGAGTGCAACCATAATGCTAATGTGGCCTGCGATTAAATTGAGTTTGACACCCCTGGCCTACAGTATAGACACATCTGAGAAATTAGATCTGCTTTCTGTTACAAAACAAGGTCTGAACTTTACTTTGTTTCTAAGTGTATTTGAGATAGAGGATTGAAAGAATGATTGGATGTTGCAAAAACAAGCTTTACACCTCAAAGCTACATCCATAGCAATTTGTGTCAACACAACACTTTATCACTGCTGATACTTTGGAGTCTACTGCTAGACCAGCAGCTCTTTGAAGCTGTTCTCAGACACAGCATGGTGGTTGTTTTGCCTCGTACTAACGACACCATGCTAACATGCTCACAATGACATGCAGGTGCCTACTGTAGGATGTGTTCTATTGTTTCCATTTAAGTTTAGCATCCTAACATTTGCAAATG
Organism: Notothenia coriiceps; assembly: GCF_000735185.1. Lineage (NCBI taxonomy): Eukaryota > Metazoa > Chordata > Actinopteri > Perciformes > Nototheniidae > Notothenia > Notothenia coriiceps. The sequence goes on along the minus strand of NW_011335366.1, from coordinate 17,561 downwards.
GCACTTAACACAAAGACCTGAAACTGATAAGAATGCCAGTGCAGGAATTAGATCATAAATTAAAGTATTGGAATATTCTGACTAGATAAAGTTGCCACATGAAAAGTCAGGGCATCCCCAAACTTTTAGGGTTCATCATCTGGGAAACATGAATGAAATCATTGCAATGTGAGTCAACATGTACAGTCGCTGGTTAGTTACTGAGCTCCACGGAAAAAATCCAGCTGTCATGTCTTGCACTGAATCTTGTTTTATTAGCCTAGTCCAGGGGTCTGCAACCTTTTTGACCAAAAGAGCCATTTTGCTCCTTTTTCCAAAACATTTTTTTGTCTGGAGCCGCAAAACATATTTCATAGCTTGATAGCTAATAAAGTTGTATTTATTGTTATATCAGACAAAAACTACATTTTTTTTGCATTTATTATGCTATTTATTACATTATATAAAACTGTTAACCTCTAATAAGAAACAAAGAACTCCTATAAGGAGAACTAGAAATAATACACAGGCCTACTTTAAAATAAATTAAACACAGCACTTGAGGAGTCATCTGCACATTTGAAGGGAAAAAAATTATTATTAAAATGGGCCCACTTTGAAATAAATAAAACATATAGCTGTACCCTAAAAAGAGTTAAAGGTAGGGTAGGTAGAATGGAGAAACCAGCTTGAGTGCTCTAGAATTTGAAAATACACAACCGGAACAAATATGCCTCTTCCTTCAGACTTTCTTACAGAGTCCCTCCTCCAACACACACGAACGCGCACATGACCAATGAGGGCACGAGATAAGGGGGTCAGGTTATTCGCCTCCAAGAAAAGGCGCTCGCGCGGGACCGTAGCAGGATGTGACGCATATTTTAGTTGACCTAATTAAAACCGTTTTGTTTTTTATTTATGTGTCACAGTATCATCTCAAAATACAAGATACGAAACATTTTCAACCATGCAACAAAATATAAATAGTCCTACAAATACTTTTATTTGATTTCCTTCTTATTTTTGTCTAAACTCAAGGGAGCCAGAGCAGAGGGCTTAAAGGGCCGCGGGTTGCCGACCCCTGGCCTAGTCTGTGAGTCAGCCAGTTCGCCATGTATTGAAAAAGACAATAAATGCCTGCTGAATATAAGGATATTATATATATATATATACCACACTGATTCAAAATTCAAGCATTCAAACTTTGAAATTAATGTTTTTGTTTGGAATGGGTTTCTTGATCTTTATTAAAATGCAAGACAAGCCCTCCAGAGTCACATTGTTTCAGACCGTTGTAATACCACATGCCCGGGCAGGCCATGATGCATTCAGGCAGTATTCAATTGAGCTAGAATTTAAATAAAGCCTGCAGGAACCCTCAGAGTACATTTAGAGATATGGCCATTATTATGCTGGAACTACATTTCCTATTAAAGAAATACCTATACTATCTAGTTTAGCCAAACCTAACTGTAAAGGTACATACATACACACCCATACGAAATAATTCATGTTGTTTTCTTCTTTTCATAACCCCAGTGCCCCCTCTTCATTTCACCGACGATCAATTAGAAGCCAGTTTATCTCAATGACAGGTGGAGCGTCCTCTGCGGGGCTGTGTGTGACTTTTTACAAATAGTGCTGATATGTCTTCTTATGTGCGCCAGCTCACACAGGGGAATATCACGACTAACCCGCAGCCTCGTGGATTAACTACTCTTACTGTCCGTCAATAGGCACAGGGGAGCGGGCCGCCTTCAGAGGAAGGGCTGAACTTTATAGCACAGCTCTAAGTGTCTTTGCAGACAGAACTGCCAGGAGTTATAACTTTTTTAATCATGAAGACAGATATTTTCATTTCGGTGTGTCCGGAAAGTGCTTTAGCTTCTTTCAGCTTTTGGTTTGAAAGCCCACCATTGTTTTGGTTCACAAACCCGTATTACTGTTCAGCATTTAGGAGAGAGACACCGTTAGTGTTTAGCAGTTGAACAAAGTTATGAGCCATAGAGTGATACATTTTTCTCAGTGTTATGTGGAGACCAAAAATAGAGCTATAAGTGAGTTAATATTAGCCCTACATTTACCAGGAGGACATAAACAGGACTTTACATGTATGCTAATTCATCTGCTGGATGTTTAGCGTCATAAACTTCATCTTCGGCAGTTATAGCGGTCGCGGTGTAAAGCAGGATATTGAATAGTTGTTTTTTGTCTTTCCAAAGGATTTGTTGACTGAAAGTAAACGATCCAGAGTCCTGAGATTGTATTACTGGTGTTTTATCATCTCAGCTGGTGTAAGAGCAGAATATTGAATATAACCTTGACTATTACTGTGTAGCCTACTTCATTTATCTGACAGCATTATTTAATGATACTATTTTATATATATATATATACACACATTTATTCATTTATAAACATATATATATATATAAACACACACTTATATGTACTCACAC